>NC_081408.1:558577095-558877095 GCF_030272615.1 Cryptomeria japonica | reverse complement strand
TAAATACCTCTTAACTTGAAATCCTTGAATGCCTGAAAATCACTTCGTTGCTTCGCCTTTAGATTTTCCCTTGCTCAATTTCGCGCTCTCTGAAAGTTTGAGTGTTTGGTGAGTCGAAATGAGGGTTTTCTGGTGTTATATAACCAAAAAATTCTTCCAAGACTGCATTTAATGCTTGTCGGTTAAGTGAAAACTTAACACATCTGCCGGTAAAGAAGAAATGTATCTTCTTACCATCAATCGAGGGTATAATGCATGATTTTCAACTTGCTGCCATACCCCCTAAGGATTATTCCTTAGTCGGATGAAGAATCTCCTACTGGTGGAGGATTGCTCTATTCTACCGGTGCAAGAATAGTTTCATCAACTTTTTGATCTCCCTTCTTAAACCATTATTTTGAAAATTCTTGCTTTATTTCGTTTACCTTTTCTTTTCCCTTCACACTAGATCCTTTATTGTTCGTCGGTATAGTCTTGCTCCTACAAAATTTTGCAATATGTCCAATCTTGTTACATGCATAACAAGTTACATTATTCCTTTGAATATAATTTCCATATACTTGACCAGTTTGTGTTCTGCATTGATTAGATAAATGCCCAAATCTACCACAAACATAGCATTTCACATTCATTCTACAATTTTCTGAATTATGACCAACTTTGTTGCATTTGGAATATTGACCAGTGGGTAAGTTTGTATTCTGATTATTTCTGAATCTACACTAATTTTCTCTATGACCAAACTTGTTGCAATTAAAACATTTCCCATTAAATTTATAAGCATTAGGTTGTTTTACCGGTTTACTGTGATCTTGATTATTTGTAGTCCCAGAACTTTCTCCATGTTCAAATCCAAGTCCAATTGTATCTCCATCAGGTTTTTGTCTTTTCATCATGTCATCAAGTCTTTCTGAACTTTTCTTGAATTTGTCTTTGTGTTCATTTGCAGTGATAAACTCATTTTCCAGAATGCCAATTTGTCTCCCAAGCTCCTCTTTATCATGTTGCATGTGAATCAGATCTATCTTTAGCATATCATTCTCATGATAAAGTCTCAAATTTTCATTTGCTCCATGATTAAGTCTCCTAGTCAAGTCTTCTTCATTCTTCTTTCTGTCTTCAAGATCCTTACATAGCCTCATGGTTAAATCTTGCATTTCATTCCATATGTTAGTGTTCTCTTGCCTCAACTTATCTGCAATATCACTAAGAGTCTCCTTTTCATCATCATGTTTCTATATTTTCTCATGAAGTTCCTTTCTCTTGTTTTGTGCTATATCCAGGTTCTCCTGAATTCCTTTAATGAATTCCTTAGCAGTACTTAGATCATCTTCAAGTTTGATATTCTTCAATTTTTCTGCATCAAAATCTTCAAGAGCTGCTTCCAACTGTTTTCTCAAACTCTCCATCTACACCAGTTTCAGAATCTTCCTCAAGCTGTTAAGATTTTGCAAATAGAGGAATAGGCTCTGATACTAATTGTTAGATTCAATGAAAGTCCCAAAGACATTGAGAGGGGGGGTGAATTAGTGTCTAACCAATTAATGGAATATTTAAACTTATTTATAACTTTGCAACCCAAATCAATGTACCGGTAAGCAAGAAATAATGCAGTAAACAAAAGTAATAGAGACAACATAGATGCACACCATAACACAAGATATTTTAACGAGGAAACCCGATGTGGGAAAAACCTCAGTGGGATTTGTGGCCCACAATATTTACTCACTGGCCAATATGAATAAATATTACTTACAATAGGGGCCTGCACATGTAGGAAGGCCAACAACCAAGAGCACACTACTCAATAGAAGAGTCTCAATGACTACAATAAGGATAATTAAATCCAATACAATATACTGCTCAAAATAGCATCTCTAATGCCTGGTTCAATAGTGGTTTAAGCTCCGTCAGATACCTCAACAAAAACCTTCGTTGTCTTTACATATACCAATAATAATCACCTATCTTTTTATTAATACAAAATGATCTATAAGATCTCATACATATATGATTCTTTACAATATACCAAGTCGGCTTACAAAAGATAATTATATTTACAGTACAATTCACATAAACAAAACTTATCTCATGTCGACTTGATTGTCGATATACTTCTTTGCCAGTGTAATCTGGATGTCGGTGAATATGCATGTCGGTGTCAGTAGATGGTATTGGTGTTGACCCTATTGCCAGTGTGTGTGTAGAGACCTAATACCGATTGGTTGCCATCAATGAAAACATCAACCATTCATATGAGTGTAGAATGCCAACAAATATACATATAGATTTCCATTTAAAAGCATAAATTAGGAAAAACTAATTTAGCATATACATTAATTTATAATTTTTTATAATCTTTACTTAAGTAATAATGACTTTAAGTATTACCCCATGGAATTCAACTCATTAATTAAGCACATTATAATTGTGTCATTGGTATTCACAAAAAAGGCCACACACACAAATGTGATTTGTACAATGTACAGTATTTTTATAGAGAAATACAATTAGTAACACATCCAATCCAAAAGGTGCATGATACAAATGCAATGTCTACATGAACTTCACCAACCATTTAATTTAATTTCCATACTGAAACACTCATTCAACGGAACATGCATATTGTAAATTAAATGATACATTCAAATTAACCTTTATAAATATAATAATCAACTAGTTGAAGTCTATGAAAATGTATTGAAGAAGAACAAAATAAGGTAATGCATAAAAAATCAAAGGTATCCATTATAGAATCTCCATGTCTCTTTAATAGAGAAGAAATAGAATGAACCCTAGTTCTATTTGATTTTCTCTTGATGTTGATATGTGGGTTTCTTAATAAACCAATATAACCTTGTCATGATAATGATAATGTAATCAGAACAGTATCATAATTTTGATAGCATAAGATTGTTCATGCCCTAAGGATAAATTGGAGATCTCTAGATATAGAATCCTTAAGAGAGAAAATCAATGGCTAGGATGAAGAAGTTAAATGGAAGGTTGAGTTTGATTAAGGATTAGGGTTTGGCTTAAAGTTGTAGTCATGTCACAACTATCACATGATAGCTAAGATATAGGGATTTGGATAAGGCTAGGGAAACATCTTTATTAGAATGGCTAAGATTAAGAGGTTTAGATTGAGACATATACAAATTTAATTTTTCTTTTGGGAAATTGTTTAGGTTCAATTAATAAGGAAAAGCCTTTATTAGACATGTGAATGGGATACTTGTCACATGACTATGAATATCAATTATGATCCATATAAACAAGATGCTTGGCTAAGGTTGGATGTACAAGGATAAAGCAAATGAATAAATTAATTAAATAAATAATAGGTATTAATTTAATTAATGGTTAAAAAGGTATGATAATGGATGGATTGAAAATTAAATAAATGTTTATTTAATTAAAGTTTAAGGATAGGCTAAAATGAGATGTGGCTAGGTAAGGACAATTTTATATGTCTACATTTTGCTCCTCTTTGAGATGATGTTGTGAAGTAACGTTATTTAAAAAAATATTAAAACATAGTGGGTAGGAAAGGGATAAAAACCAGATGCATGATTCCCTAGTCATGGTAAGGATAAGGAAGGATGATGATGAATTAGTAGGGTGATGTCCCCTGAAGAGTACATGCAAGTTAAGATAACACAAGAGTTCTCTCAAAAGGAAATATAATATTATGAATAAGGCTATAAGAAGATGATGAAAGTGGAGATGGCTCGAGGATGAGAGATGATGCGAGAAATGAAAGATTAGTTATGATAGTATATAAAGAGAAATCCCAAGTTTTTGATATAGCAAAGGAAATTATGCACCAAGGTATGATGCAATAGGGTGACAAGGTAACCTTTGCATAGACTTGACACACAAACAAAAGGGATTGTCTTTGTTCATACTAGAGACCAACAAACCTTGTTGAAATATGTGAGGAAGATGGACTTATAGCATGATGGTGCAATTGTAAAAAAGGTATAAAGGACCTAGTATGAAAATGATGAATGGAATGCTAAAATCTATTCTAAGACACATAAGGTAAGTAGCTAGATAGTAGTCTAACAAAAACATCCTATAAACACAACAAACAAGATGATGCCTCATTATACACCAATTAAAACACACCAACATATGGAAAGATTGAGGTGGAAAAAAGTAGGTGTAGTCATGGTTCAAAAAGATAAAAGATAAATCAAAACAAAAGACTCACTAGAAAACATGTCATGCAACCACATATCTATTGCCAAAGATAGGATGATGGATAACAATTTTCTTGTTAAGATCGAACAATCCTAAAGCAATGTTGGATGGATAATGAGAATATAAGGATGTTGATTGGATTGCATAGATTGGACACTCCTTAGGCAAGGTTGGTGATACTACAAGGAACCAATAGGCTGACAAAAGATACAATTATTATTTATTGTTTGACTAGTGAGACCTTGGTGTGATTCCGTGAAGGTTAAAAAATTATGTATATTGTTTGATTATTGTTTAAGTGTAAGTCTAAGGAGATCTAAGCTTATTATGGATTGAAAATATAATGAGATGTGATGGAAAGTTTGTTGCAATATGCCCTCAGCTTGTCATTGATGTCAACTCTCAAGTCCGGAAGTAGTCTGATATAACTCATCTTGGTTCGGGTAAGTAAATTTTATGTATATATGGGTTGGATATTATCTGGATGATCATATTCTATCTAATGTAGTTCAGAAAATCGAGTAAGATTATCATGACGTGTATTTGGATGTAGTGTCCAACCTTGACTAGACTTTTATTTTATGCTTGATAGACATATTTAGACCTATTAGACCTATTTAGACTTTTGATGATGATGCTATGGATTATGATGATGATTTGGCATTTGTTTTAGTTGCTTTATGTTATGGATTACTATGAGGACTTATGATACTTTGATGATTTATATAGATGTTGGCACTATCCTTATTGATTTCATGATTAGATAGATATATGTGATTTGATGGACTTCATATGTATTCATGTAATGAATTTCTTACATGTGATATTTTGTTGATGGATTACATGGATCATGCATTGGATGATATTATGGATGATTTATGTTGATTTAGTATATGATGTTATTATTGATATTCTAACCCCATTTCAAGGATTTAATTGATGAGATGTTGTATGATGTGTTGACCATTGCTTGATTGTCTTCGTGGAGAATCAACGTCACATCACTCATTGCAAATGGGATGTGTCGTTGCATAATTCTACCACTTTTCTATTATATATATATGGATACATGTATCATTAATGTTGATGGTTGTAGGACTTGTAGGTACCAAACATCTATTCCTCCTAAAATCCCCAGGTACGATCTCCCCTGGCTTCATAGGTGCAAGTGTGTCCTTATCCCAATAGTAATATTTGGTTTCGGAGTTGACACATGTTCCCTTCACATACTCTAGGTTTAAGTTGTCACTAGGTGCAATGGGTCATGTCAGTTGTCATCTTGGCTCTTTCAGTTTTGTGAGTATGCTAGTATTGATTGACTCTTTTGGTATGTGGATTATTCATGTTGTGGTTGATTTAATTGTCACGTGGTTATTTATGTGGCATTGGATTATTTGTTTATTTGCTGAGAGATTTTATAGTTAGTATAATATATTTTTAATTGTTTGATTTAAGCCATTTGAGCTTTTGATTATTTGATTTATGATTTTTAGATTTATGGTATTTATTTAATTAATAATTATGTAAGGATTGTTTAATTAATTATTCATGGTTGACTATAGTCTAAGTATTAATTAATATTTAAATTGGAAGTAATTAATTATTTAATGTTTGATTTGTTTGATTATGTTTTCCCTTTGTGATTATTTAATTAAAATACCTATAGTCTATAAAGTATTAACTATTATTTCTTATAGGGCTATAGTTTAAATACTAATATTTATTTGGTTGTATGGTAATTATACCTTGGGATATTAAAATATATTTATCCCACCCACTTATAATATATGCTAATATCTCCTACCTACCCTATTCTCCTATTGGAGGATTTTCTTTTGGGAAATAATAGGATATGAGAAGAATATTTCAAAATGGAATTATCCCATTGGTTGGATTTTTTTTAGGGTTTCCTGGTTATTGTTTCTTTTTAATGGATTCCCTGTGATTGTTCACAGGTTCCATTCTTTGGCTTTGGATTCTCAATGGATTGCTTGGACTTGGTTTGGAAGAGATTTGGGCTTGGATTTAGATTGAAAAACTTGTGGGCTTTCCTTCAACTACCTAGCATCAAACAGGTTGGAGGTTGGAGGCCATTCCCTTTGTTGTTTATCTTTGTTTTCATTTCTGCAAATATTTACTCCATCAATGCTTTGTGTGGGGGAAAATAAATAGTTTGATTCCATCTTCTCTATTCTTAATGAATTTGATTGGGAATCCATGGGTTATGAGATCTTCATTTGATGAAATTTGGAAATTGTCTTTCTTGTGATTTTCATGAAATGTATGACATGAAGTTTTCTATATATTCAAAATTATTTCCTATCTATATGTGATTGTATTTGATTATTGTTGCTTTGGAGATTTATTTCATGTTGTTAAATATTTAAGGGAGTTTGTGGAGTTGAGAGGAGAGAGTCTTGTGAGCTTCTAGTCTGGCGTTACCGTGAGGAAGACTCACGAGACTCATCTCCTCCTCAAACATTTTATATTTCCCTTGTTTTTTAATGTTTTTTCATGTCTAGAATATGTTTATTGTTTGTATTTAGATGTGTGCTGATTCTTTTTCATGATTTGGATTCAAGATTTGGTGTTAGATGGTTTTTTGAACTTGGCGTAGATGTTTTTTTTTTCCTCCTAAAGTCTATAGAATGTTTTCAATTGGAGTTCCTTGGGTGAATTTTATTATTTTATGATGTTTATACCTTCTTAGATTTATTTTCATGTTGATTCCAACGAGTATATATACATCATATTAAGCCCACAATGTCTTGTGCAAATTTGATCCCATTTTTTTCCATTTTCTATCAAAAAGTACAGTTTATTGCAAATGCACTACAGGTCTCTGTAAATGCACTACAGGATCTGAAAAATGTGCTACAGGACTAAAAAAATGTGCTAAAATAGTAACTGTATGCGCTAGACTGTCTGTTTTAGGGTTTTGATTAGCTTAAGGTCCTGTTTGATGTTAGTTGGATTTTGGGTCATACTAGAGACTTTTTTAGGGTATTTATGATGTTGTCTAATGTTAATTTATGATTGGTGATGTATTCATATGATTTATTTCTGAGTTTCGTATGTGTTTTACGCTATTTGAGTTGTTTGTGCTTCCTCTCTTGTTGATGCGCCAAGATATAGATTGAGATTCTTGTGATTTTGCACCAGCAAGTGAATTGGCCTTGTTGAGACTATTTGATGATTCATTTTAGATTTTTATGGATTTTCTTATGGCCCTTGTGATGTTGTTTTTTCCAAGAAGCTCATTGGTTTTGGTTCTCATGTGTGACCTTTCACATGTTTCATGCTTATGAGATGAGATTGTTGGTTGCGTATGGATTGTTTATGATTTCATATTCATGTATGTTCTTAGTTTTGATTATGATTTTAGAACCTCTTGTGTTGTCATTGTTTGAGACTATGTTAGGGCGGAGTGGGCTTCCTTGTGAGGACCAAGGTCATGAGAGATAGGCTTGCATGAGGTTCCTTGTAAGGATGCATGAAGTCTAGACCGTTAGAGCACATTGGGAGTTTATCATGTTATTGTAATCAAGTGGAAAATTAATAATGAACTCGTGGGATGGGTAGATAGATAATTAATTTATTTGTGCCTCATGACTTTATCCTAGGGAGGATGTTTTAAGATAAGTATGAGAAGGTCGTGAAGACGGTAAGTAAATCTCCCTTGATCTCTCATAGGTTGAGATGGCTCCACATGTCCATCAGGCTAGGGCCTTATGTTATGTGTTATGTGGATGGAATGTGATGACACTCCACTCCTACATGTATTCCCTTTGATGTTCTTATGACTATGCCTTGTTGATTGATAAGCCTCTGGGAGTTTCTTATTGAGATTGTTTATGTTGGTTGTATTTGCCCCATGCTTGAGAGTGTTGTTGTAATCTTGTCTTTTGTTATTAAGTGTCAACCAGATGTAGAGTGTGTGTTGGGACCTTGTGTCATCTACTATTACAAGGGGTGGTTCCTTTGGTTCCACATGGTCGGGTGGTTGGTGCTTTTTACCATTGGTTTTTTTCCCCTTGTTGGTGTTCTTTCTTGCATGGAAGTGGATTCTTCATCATGATGGATTATGGATTCTATTGTAGCAGATTCATGTATTTGGATATCATGTATATCAGATGTAAATTACTCTTGTAATGATCATAGGAGATGTAGTAGATGGATGAGCTATGATCTTGTTATGTAAATCATGTAATTGCAATGATGTATGTAGCCTAGATGATGCCTTGGATTGAGGCTTATGAATGTAATGTAATTGAGATATTTGTGATTGATGTTATGAAAGTGATTCATGTAGATCCCTATTCTTGTAATGGCTCCATATAGACTAGACTTGTTCATGTATGTGTTGATTGATATTTGAAAGAAATGGGAAACTAGCCTTGTAGTGGATTCTTAAGTGATAATGAACCTTATATGGTAGAATGATTATAAGGATTAATCAAGGCTGAAATATTATCATTCTTAAATGTGATTTTCATTCATGTAAATGCATTGAAATGTTAGGCATAACAACGGTTAATTGGAATGGCATTAGGACTTTGCATTAAGCATATGGGAAGCATTTAAAGAAAAGAACATATTAGGGTTTAAGTATCTCATAAGTGATTGTATGTGTTAAAAGGAATGTATTCCATATTATGCATTTAGTGAAAGATAAACATTATGGTTGCATAGTGTTCATAAGGATTAAAATGGTTAAGGGATAGTAGGAACATTTAGAATTGGAGTTTAAAATGTACCTTAGAAATGGGATTGATTATGCATTGATTTCATGTAGTTTAAGAGGTTAAAAGGTTTGCATATCATAATAAAGGAAAGAATTTAGGATCATGTAATTTGAAAGGAAATGTTAAGTGCATTGCATATATGTAGATGATTAAAGGATGCATCAAGTAATGCATATCATTGAGTAGGAGATTAAACCTAGAATAGAGTGCATGAATGATCATGTCTAGTTGCATATCATTCTAAGGGAATAAGTAAATGAATTGCATATGAGAATGCTAAGATAGTAATGGTTTTAGATTAGGTAATGATGCATAGAAGTTATTGCTTGGGTTTAAGGAAACTAAGTAATGATGTTGAGATACCCTAGAGAAGTAGAGAAATGTGTATTTTGTTAGTAGTTTTTCTTGTGTATTGATAAAGGATTATGGTTTAATGTCATTATCATGTTATTAATGAGTTGTTGTTTGTTATACACATTTCATAAAAGATGTTTAAGTGAACATTAGTTGTTACATAAAAAAAAGTGTTTCATGAGATGTTAGTTTATCTTATTTTCTCTAGGGTATTTTGGCGGGCATTACACCAGAATACATGGTGATCATATCTTCGTCTGGATTAAGGGTTAGTGTATAGAGACCTTTCCTTTAAAGGTGTTTGTGGATATTCGATAGCATGCGGAATTGATAGATCTCATGCAGTTGATGAACCCGATAGTATACATGATTTTGTTCATTCTGCATTGGAGGAATCAATTGTTTTTGGTCTAGTGGTAATTCACATGTTACATCTTTTCTTAGCCGACCTTATGATGCATAAAATTGGTTTGGATGGTATTAATATGTCAGAATTACTTTGTAATAGTTGAGTACAATGGAGTTGTGATAATGTTGGTAAACAGATCCATCACTTTGAAATGTTCTACCATGTGCCCAATGGAGGAGTGACAAAGAAAAGGTTTCCAACAATTGGATAGATCGTTCTTTATATACAATCTTCCTCTGCATTTGAGAGGGGCATCAAAATTTGAAAATTTAAAATATCATAAACAGTGAACTGGGTTTAGACAAAAATTGGTCATATGGCACAAAATGATGCTAGGACATGTTCACAAAGATACTTCCCCCAATTCATTGTAATTTTCAGAACTCATCCATTTTTCATATTTTGATCGGCATATTTATGATTGACCACAATGTGGATTAAAAATAACAACCTTAGATCACACGCTCACTCATTTTGCAGAGACACATATTTGAGCCTTTATACAATATTAGGACCAATTCAAAGTTCAAATTTTGGGTATTTCAAATGTAGGGCTACAACTAGCTCTGATTGGGAACAAGGACTACAAAGGATGTAGGATGAACCTAAAATCTCTCATTTCATAGGCTAGTGCACTATCCATTAGGAACAAAGTTATGAGGAACAAAAGCCTAAAACATTGCAAAGGACCAAAAGGACAAAAACATGGAGGAAAGAAAACCTTCACAACAAACCAAAATTACAACAAGGAAAAAAACCAATTTAACCTATGTACATAGATGAAGGACAATTCGCCCTATTGATTATAGAGTTTCAAATATTGCCCACTGTAAGGGAGGGGAAAGTGTGTTCCATCCATATTAGCCAAGTAGAATGAATTCTCACCGCAAACTTGTCTGATTTGAAAAGGCCCTCTCTAAAGCGAGTCAAACTTACCATGCATTCCCTTTGGATCCCTCTGTGTATCCCATAACAAAACTAGATCACCAACTTGAAATAATCTTTCTCTTGCTTTCTTGTCAGACAATTCTTATACCCGCATTTGGTGTTCTCTGATTCTATCCACTACTACTTCCCTTTGCTCCTCCATCTTGGTCAAGTACAACATTCTCTTTTCTAATGCATCTTTGAATTAATAATTCTCCAAAACTTCTTGTAAGATGAGAAAAGCTAACTCCAAAGGAATAGGCAACCTTGCCTCTATACCAAAAACTATTTCAAAAGGAGATAACCCAATAGCCCTTTTCTTTGTGGTACGGTTAGCCCATAGTGCCTCATATAGATGTTTATGCCATGTTCTCTGATTTTCATCAACTAAATTTTAGAGAATGTTGATGATATTCTTATTGTTGGCTTCAGCTTGACCATTTCCTTGAGGATAGTAATCAGATGCATGTGAGAGTATAATTTCATACTTGTAACAAAAAGTTGATATTTCATAGGAGGAGAAATTGGTAGCATTATTAGTGACAATTTTGTGTGGGACCCCATATATCACTAGAATATTTTATTTGATAAAGTCACAAACCACTTTTGATGGTGTTTGCTTCAATGGGGATGAATAGGACCAATAAAATCCAAACCCCATTGCTGGAATGACTCTTCGATGATCACCGACTTCAATGGTAGAGTAGCAAGTTGTACTTTCCCTTTGAATTGTTGGCATGTATCACATTTATTTACCCACTCATCGGCATCCTTGAACATCCTAGGACAATAGTAGCAATTTCTTAGTATCTTGAACGCTGTCACTGAATAAGAGAAATGTCCACACACCTTAGAAAAGTTCCATCAATTCCCTTTTTGTATAGGACATCACCTCATATGATATATTTGGCCGCTTCAACTTGATGGTCCTTTTCTCCTTAGGGGTGAGGTGAGTTGCGTACTCTCCATATGTGAGAAAGTATGCTATGTTAGAGAACCAATCATCTATGGTGCCGACGAACAAGACTAACAACAAATCAGACTCTTGAGTAACCTCTCCCCCTGAAGTATTTTTGGCCATCAACTTGCATAACCCCGGCCCTTGAACAAGCTTAGTAGGTTTTATGTTAATATCATACTCCCAAATCTTCACTATCCAAGAAGCTCTCTTGCTCATTCCAATTTCTTGTTGGGTAAGGATCATCTTCACAACAGTATCTAGAACATATACATTAGAGTGGGAATTCAAAACATAGAAATGAAACTACTTCATAGCCTTCACCACTGCATAGGCTTCCTTTTCAACTAGAGAATATTTCAGCTCGTGCTTATTCAAAGGAATGCTCATGAAAGAAATAGGTGCTTTGACATTATCATTATGATATTGAGTTAAGATTATGGACAATGTAGAATTTGAAGCATAACAATAAATATTAAAATCTTTGTTGAAATTTGGATACACCAACGTAGGTGCATCTACAATAGCTGATTTGATTTGGTCAATTGCTTTCTTTCCTTGATTTGACCATTTGAATACCACATCACCTTTCATCATCTCGACAACTGATTTTGTAATCTCAGAAAAATCTGGTATGAACTTTCTTATGAAATTAATTTGGCCAAAGAACGAGCGAACTCCATGTTAGGTCCAATATGGAAAGCTAATGTACTGAGAGGGGAGGGGTGAATCAGTACTTCAAAAATTTTCTTCAACAAAAACTTTACTGTTAAGCACAACCTGAATATTGCTGAAACATAATATAAAGCTAAAACATATAAATAACATTCATACATGTTTCACTCCATAACACATATATTTTGGTTACGCAGAAACTCTTTGTTAGAGATAAAAACCGCAGTGGGGATGGCACCCACAACATCACTACTGCAATAATAAAGGTTGCTTGGTTAGAGCTACATGTTTAGCTATTTCTGATAGCTTACCCTGTTAGGAGTATCAAGATCTTTAGATCTACCTTGCTAAAGGATTTTACAACACTTATACTAAATGATGTACCTGGTTAAAGGCTTTACAATTTATAGACTTTGTTAGAGTCTTTTACCCTATTAAAGGTTTCTCTTACAACTCAAAATAATACAATCAAAATCTTTACAAAATATCTGCAACTTCACATCTGAAATGTTATAGCAGATTCTATGTGCTCA
This sequence comes from Cryptomeria japonica, assembly GCF_030272615.1. Classification (NCBI taxonomy): domain Eukaryota; kingdom Viridiplantae; phylum Streptophyta; class Pinopsida; order Cupressales; family Cupressaceae; genus Cryptomeria; species Cryptomeria japonica. Next base: position 558,864,288 of record NC_081408.1, on the reverse strand, counting down.
ATATGAAATTACCTTGCTCATAGCATACCTCGATAATTGACAAATCAACTCGGTAAACCCTTCTATTTACTTCGTTCCTTAATTGTTCTCTGAAATCATTCTCGGTGACCTCTGAATATCTCTGTTAGTTGTAACAGTCACAACACATTGCGCTTTCTCATGATTTTTCCTTTTAGCTTATCTATCACACATGTCTTGCTTCATACTTTTTGATCCTCATTTCATGTTATATAAATAGATCTCTTATGACAGTGATATGTTCATGCTTCGATCTTACAAACATGATTCATCAAATGAATAACCATACAAATTATTTCATTGGATAGATGTCCTCAAAATCATACAAAATCTTAAGGTGCAATTTCCTATGTGATAACGGTTTCCTGTTCCTCGATCTTGTAACACGTTTCCACATGTGTCCAGTTTCAATGAATCTGGTAACACATTTCACTCAATTCATATTAACTCGGTATACCATCTTTGCTACTCGGTAGACATAGAGAGTTACTTGGTAGATAGCTCGGTGTATACTAAACTCTATGACTTCTTTCTTCTATAACTAACTGCTTTAGTGCTTATCGATTGAGTATTTCGGTAGTATTAACTGACTAAAGTATATAGGATGACTTTGGCCATAAAACTAATGACAACTTAGTAAATAGTAACAATCTCCCCTTTTGACATTAGTTGAAATGTTTGACAAAACTCCTTTCAAAGTCATAACTCAAAAATCTATATACTTACAAATTTTGACTAAATTGACAATATATTCAATTGTTAATAAATAGTATACTTAGATATAGTCCCCTTATCAATATACTGTACATAACTCTGATTTTGCATGTAGCTTTACTGTTCTGTATTCACTGCTCCCCTTGTCAAAATTACCTATACATCCGGATACTCTGATCTTCTCGGCATACTTCCTCTTGTATACACTAGACTCCCCCAATTTGACAAACATCAAAACTAGTTACCATTCGGTGGAGGCATCTGATCAAAAATAGATTTGTACTTAGTTTGAGCATCAGCGAGAGCATTGGTAAGGGCACTCTTAACACTGTCCATTAGGGAATTCTGAGCTATAATATCAACTAACAATGAAATCAAACCATCTAAAGTGCTTCCCTCTTGTTGAGTGGATAAATAGGTAGCTCGGTTAATCTTCTCTTGGATGGAGGACAGGTATGGAATGAATAAGGTTTGAAGAGTCATGACATCCATTCTTATTTTGTGCTCTTCATTCTGAAGTTCCAACTATTGAGCCATGAGAGATTGTAAATTGGTATAGAAATTCTGAATAGAATTGGGCTCGGTGGTCGATTTATTTGAGAGATCGGTGATCTCTTTTTCAATAACTTCAGTTTTATTCTTGATATCTTTAATGAATAAATAAAATGTACAGAGCTTTTGAAATAAATAAAGAATATGTTTGAGTTGAGGGGACAACTCAATAATGAGTCCAACTAACTTAACTTTACCAATAACAATTGCTTTCTGTACCTCTTCAATCATTTTGGCAGTGAGCTCTTTGTCCTTTAATTTGCTTAGGTATTTAGATGCGTCTACTCCAGATGCTTCTGTTTTAGTGAGGAGTTCATCTAGTTGAATATGGATGGCTGCATCTTTTTCCATGATATCTTCCGGTAGCATTTCTGTTAATAATACTTTAACCTTTTGAAGTACTCTGTTTTTCTTTTGTATAGCCATTTGTCTCTCTTGTTCTGCTTTGGCTTTGCATAGTTCCCCGAATTCAATGAGTGCTTGCCCTTTCAGTTTTGAAATGTCTACATTTGGCAACACAATCGGCTTTGATAGATCTAGCTTGAAACTATGCTTCTTCATTTTCTTCTCTTTAGATGATGAGGCTTTCATTGGTTGAACCAGTACAATGGCTTGGGAGGCTTGTTCACCCTCGGTAGGTTGCTCAGTAGAGGCAACACTTTTGTTGGTTTCTTTAGCCTCAGATGTAGCCTTCGTTGATTCCTTGCTTGGGGTCTCGGTGGCAACAGTTTTAGTGCTTGTTGTGGCTTGAGAAGTCTGTTCCCTAGTGGTCTGAGAAGTAGCTTCTCCTTTGGTAGACTGTTGACCCTCTTTGCCTTGTTTAGTGTCCTGAGGTGTCTCGGTTGAAACATGCTATGTTGCCGGAGGATAGGACTTGATTTGTTCCAAAACTGATTCACTCAATACCAGTTTGACATAGGCATTCCCTTCTATCATCTCTTGTTCCTGTACCTCGGTGTCCATGATATCCTCATCAAGTTGTATAGTACCAGCAGGATCTTGCTCAGTGATATCAACTATTTCAACTTCACCTTGCTCATCAGCACTCTTGATTCAAAAAATTTCTTGCCATTTTCTTTTGTCTCTTTCTCTACTTCAAGATAAAGGCCATTCATCAGTTTCAAGGCTGTTTGCTTGACTAGGAAGTTTGTCTGGTAGTTTTTCAGATGTTCACTTATCTCATCTACCGACATGTGTAGAAAGAGATGTACGAGACTTCTTTCTCTCATCTTCTTTTCCGAGTCCATAGCATATTTCCACCTATTATCAATGTGTAAGTACAATGCTTTTGGAAGAGAATTAGTTACTTCCAACGGGACTAATCAGAATTTAAGAAGTGTGCAAATTACAACTTCTTCAATTTGCCTCTTTTCTGCATCAGTTCTGGATTCATATTTTACATATCTGAACGCTCCAAATCCACCATATTGTTTCAGATTTGCACAAAAATTATCAACACTATGTACATCTTTCTTTGTGCTCTTAACAATCTGAAATTTACTTACGTATTCAGATTCGGTGTCACTTGACTCTTTATTCAAAATGAGTCTCCGAGTAGACTTCTTATAAGTTTTTGTTACCTTAGGCATTGGAACATTTTTCTGCTTCTTACTTGGTGACACTGCAGATGATCTAGTATTGGGGCGCTTCACTGGAGGAGTAGGTGATACCTGCAATGTATCATGTTTCTTCCTTTTCAAAATTTTGCCTTTTGGCAACTCGATGCTCAATGTAATTGCTACTTCTTGGGCTTCAGATTCCTCCTCAGTGATGACTTGATCGCTCATGACAGGAGTGGAGGAAGAACCTTCTCCAAATTTCTCTGTTAATACTTTGATCATTTTGGTTGCTTTCCTTGTAGCCTTAGGTACTACAATGCTCATCTTAACTTTTTCTTTGACCTCTTCATAGGTACCGTACCCGATCTCGATAGCATGCCTTGGAAGTGCAAGAAAGGCATCTAATTGTTGTTGCGTAATGTCATAATCAATCTCATAACCCATAGGTGGCAAGGATTGAGTTCTTGGTTCTACTGCATTGACATAACAATAGTCGGTGTCCACTTCAAAACATATATTATCCTTGTATTTCTCCATTAACTGGGGTGGTATTCTGTGCCTGTTATGCATCTTTTCTTGAAATTTGCTAAAGTAATCATCCATTATCTCATTGAAGTTATCACCTAGTTGATTGATGAAGTCATTTATTTGATGGGTGATTGGTCGTTGTAGCTCCCAAACTACATTACCGACTGATGGAAAGAATTTCTAAAAATAGAAAAACATGCATACTAAGAGGGACCCAAACTTTAGTGTGTTTGTCGAGTTGTTCTTCTTTGGCTTCCTTATGGTGTTGAGATTTTCAAAAATATTTTTCAACAACACTTCGCATAGGTCAATCTTCATACCCTTTTTCACAATTTTGTATGCTAAATCAACAACTGCACATGGTACACTGTTTTCCCTTGCCGACTGAAAGAAACAATAAACTATGACTCTAATTGCAAACTTCAACTCTTTATCTATAACATTATTCAATTTCAGACCTCTGCAATCAAATTCAACTCTGGTTAAAGTGATCAATTCTTTCTGTGAAATCATTTTCTGAGCTCGGGCATGGTCGAATATAGGATATCTGGTGATTAAGTGGATGATTCCTTGGTGATTTTGAATGGTTGCTCCTTTAACCACATAAAGTCATCATGAACTCTACTCAAAACAAATTTAACCCATTGGGGTTTGAAGACTCGCAGGTAGGTTAGGGCTTCGGTCAATCCCTTGACTTTGATATGCTCATATTTGCTATCCAGATTTCCATCAGTGCATAATTCATCATACGTGTCCTTGATCTCAATATGACCTAGTTCCTCAATACGACACTTAGCGTAGAATCTGACATCCTCAAATAATAGAACCCTATCTGGAATGAGAGAAAATGATGTTTTATCGTCGGGTTTAGATGCTACTTTGGGAGGTAAGGAATATTTCAATGAGGGCTTCTCAATGGTTTCAACAACAACAAGTTTCTGATTCTTTGGAGCCATTTCAAACTTTGGATAGCTACTAACGAAAGAGCTTAGGGTTTGAAACTCAACCAGCAAATGATTTCCACTTAGTAAATATAAAGCAGGTATTCTCAACTGATATGATCAGTTGACTTGCTTGAAAAATGTGTTGAGATTGATGAATAAATACCTTGAAATTTCCTCGGGAGGAGTTTGATCGCCTTTGAATCGCTTAGCTCTGCTTTCTGAAAACTTGGTAAGTGTAAAATGACCACACAAAAGGCTTTAAGTACACATTTTACCTTATTGGGCTCCATGCAGTTAGGTCAAAAAACATTAAATGCACTTGGTTCCATTAAACCGATTACCTTCTTTTTTATGCTTTTACTGACTAGATAGGCTTCCTGCATTTACCGACTTCTCTGGTACTCCAAAAGACTAGATAAAATTTCAAACTTGCTATTGCATCTTAGCTATGCAGATTTTGGAATTAAGTACATGATAAAATAGGAACTGTTAAGATATAACCTTGAGAGAATGTAGTCCCTTCATACCTTTACCGATTAATTTGAAATAGATGCACCTAACTCGGTAGGTAAGGTGCCTTCTTGATTAGTTGACACATTTTCCTTCTTTTTCCAAATCATCTGTAATTTGCTTCTTATTTCCTCAGTATCTCCTCTGGGTTGATCTCTACAATCTCTGGCCAAGTGTCCAACTTTGTGACAATAAAAACATGCCATACTAGGATTTCTCCATGATCTTCGATTGTTCATTCCAAACCTTATAAAGCAATTGGCACTTATATGTCCATATCTTCCACAACATTCACACCATATCCTTGTATTGTAATCCCATGGTACTGCAGTATACTGTCGGTTAGGATCTGTGTAAGTTCGGTAGCTTCTAGTATTTGCTCGGTGTGTAGATCACATATAGTTCTTCTGCTTAAACCAACACTTCTCGGTATTGTGTCCATATCTATTGCAGTTTTTACAAAACCCCTTGAATTTTTTCTTCAAATAATTGCTAACAAACTTTGTCCTACATTGATTAGATGTGTGACCATACTTATTGCAATTGTAATAATAACCATTAGACCTAGTGACATTCGGTTGCTTACCTTTTCTGATTTGGCACATGTTGGCAGTATGTCCTTGTTTTCCACAGTAGTTGCAAATAGGCTTCTTTCCTTTGATGTTCTTCTTGTTTCCAGCTTATTTTGATGATTCTCCTCTCTTGGTGATGTGGATTCCTTTCTCAGTAGAGTCTTTTCCTTTGTAACCGAGTCCTGCAACTTTGTTGGGTCGTTTTATATTCAGTTGCTCATCCAACATCTTTGATGCTTCATAACTTTTCTTCAGTTTTTCTTTGGATTTCTTCTTTGTTTCAAGTTCATCAGTCAATCTTGATATTTCAAGTTTCAATGCTTGATTCTCATTTTCTTTCAGATTTTCTTCATGATGTGCATAACCCAATTGATCAGATAGATTTTGTTGAATTCCAGTCATCCTTGTGATTTCATCATTCTTTTCAGACACTAATGCTTCAAGCTGTTGTTTTTCTCTTTCTATATCTCTTATGTTATCCTCGAGTGTCCTCAATGCATCAAGATTTTCAGTCATCTGTGTGTTGAAATGCTCATGTTCTCTTTTCATTGCTTTTAGCTGATCAGTCAGTGCTTTGTTCTTTTCTTTAAATATTCCAATCATTTCTTCAGTCTCTTCCGATATAATGTTCTCAGATGATGTCTCAATTTGTTCCACCAGCTCTTGTGAGTCCCGCAAATCATCAGACAATCTTCTTCTAACTTTCAGTGATCTTTGCATTTGTTTCTGCATGTCTGCAATCACTTGATTAGCATGATCCAATTCATTTTGAAGATTCACAATTCTCCGAGATTATTTGTAGCCTTCCATTGATAAGATCTTTCTCTTTAGGTAGTTAAACCCTTTTCCAAGATTGAAGCTTTGATACCAATTGTTAGGTCCAATATGGAAAGCTAATGTACTGAGAGGGGAGGGGTGAATCAGTACTTCAAAACTTTTCTTCAACAGAAACTTTACTGTTAAGCATAAACTGAATATTGCTAAAACATAATATAAAGCTAAAACATATAAATAACATTCATACATGTTTCACTCCATAACACATATATTTTGGTTACGCAGAAACTCTTTGTTAGAGAGAAAAACTATAGTGGGGATAGCACCCACAACTTCACTACTGCAATAATAAAGGTTGCTTGGTTAGAGCTACATGTTTAGCTATTTCTGATAGCTTACCCTGTTAGGAGTATCAAGATCTTTAGATCTACCTTGCTAAAGGATTTTACAACACTTATACTAAATGTTGTACCTGGTTAAAGGCTTTACAATTTATAGACTTTGTTAGAGTCTTTTACCCCATTAAAGGTTTCTCTTACAACTCAAAATAATACAATCAAAATCTTTACAAAATATCTGCAACTTCACATCTGAAATGTTATAGCAGATTCTATGTGCTCAATATGAAATTACCTTGCTCATAGCATACCTCGATAATTGACAAATCAACTTGGTAAACCCTTCTGTTTACTTTGTTCCTTAACTATTCTCTGAAATATTTCTTGGCGACCTCTAAATATCTCCGTCAATCATAACAGTCACAACACATTGTGCTTTCTCATGATTTTTCCTTTTAGCTTATCTATCACACATGTCTTGCTTCATATTTTTTGATCCTCATTTCAAGCTGTATAAATAGATCTCTTATGACGGTGATCTGTTCATGCTTCGATCTTACAAACATGATTCATCGAATGAATAACCATACAAATTATTTCATTGGATAGATGTCCTCAAAATCATACAAAATCTTAAGGTGCAATTTCCTATGTGATAACGGTTCCCTGTTCCTCGATCTTGTAACACGTTTCCACATATATGTCCAGGTTCAATGAATCTGGTAACACATTTCACTCGGTTCATATTAACTTGGTATACCATCTTTGCTGCTCGGTAGACATAGAGCATTACTCGGTAGACAGCTCGGTGCATACTAAACTTTGTGACTCCTTTCTTCTATAACTGACTGCTTTAGTGCTTACCGATTGAGTATTTCGGTAGTATTAACTGACTAGAGTATATAGGATGACTTTGGACATAAAACTAATGACAACTTAGTAAATAGTAACACTCTAGGCTTGCTAGAAGGTAACGGTAATTGTTGAATATCTTTTACTCGCTCAGGGTCAATATGGATGTCTTCCTTCGAAACAATGTGACCCAACAATTTTCCTTCAATCACTCAAAAAACTGATTTCTTTTTATTCAAATAAATTCCTTGTTGCCTACAACATTGCAACACACACTCCAGATGATAAGTGTTCTCCTCTCATTTCTTGAAAAAGATAGTTAAGTCATCCAAGTAGACAATAAAAAAAATATTTTTTAAGTCACCAAAAGAGAGATCCATCGCACGCTGAAAAGTGGCACCAACTTTAATCAAACCGAAAGGCATTCGGTTGTAAGCAAAAGTCCCCCATGGAGTGGTAAAGGCGGTCTTATGTTGATCCTCTTGATCCACACTAATTTGATTCTAACCAAAAAAACCATCAAGCATGGACATCATCTCAGATGTAGAAATGGTTTGAAGAAGATGATCTGTAACTGGAAGGGAATAATTATCCTTGAGGGATGTTTGATTTAGGTTGCAAAAATCAAAATAAATTTTGATCTTGCCATTCCTCATTCTGACGGGAACTATGTTTGCAACCCATGTGGAATGATGAATTGGATAAATTATTTTAGCCTTCAACATTTTATCCACTTCCGCAAAAATAGCATCCACTATCTTTGGATTGAATTGAATTTTCTTTTTCCTAAATGGGGTTAAATCAGGTTTGAGAGAAATATGATGCTTTAATTCGCCATTCATAAACTCTTTAAAATCATCATAGCACCAGGGAAAGACATCAATGTATCTTGTCAATAAATCAATGAATATCTTCCTCTCCTTGCGGGTAAGGCATTTTTCAATCAAAAAAACTTTAGGATCATCTTCAAAACCTATGTTCACCTTCTCAACATCTTAAGATCCTGAGGGATTTTGTTCATATTTCTTCTTTACAACTTTATCATGCTTATCAAACCAATTTTCAAGAGAAAGCAAGCCTTTAGGAATGGTATTTCCCTTAAGGTGTAGAATCTAGGGTTCTTTTTCCTCTTCTTTAGTAGTTTGCTGACTAGTCGAAGGTTGATTCCCATCAAAAGACAAATTGGATAAAGTTTCGCTTCCCTCCAAGAACAAGATGATATGTTTGTCATCATCAAAGACTTGCCAATTCTGATTATTATCTGAAACACTGGGTCGATAAATCATCTCTACTATATAAACATCCTTATCAAACTCGGGATGAGGAAGTAATAAAGAGGTTGAGATAGGAAGAGAATCTGCCTTTGTATTCTTCTCTCTTGGAATGGCTTGTATGGAAAAAGCGTCAAAACCTTTGATCTCATCCCAAACTTTATTTCAATGTGACCTTAGCCTCATGTTCTTGCTCTGGAATCTATTCTTCACTTGGTTAACAACTAATTCAGTGTCTCCCATGACTTACAACTTTTTGATCCCTTTCTCCTTGGCAAAATCCAGCCCTAAGAGAAGAGCCTCGTACTCCGTGGTATTGTTTGTAGTATCAAATTTGAGCTTGTAGGATTTAGGAAAATTTTCATCTTGAGGAGAAATCAACACCACTCATGCACCTGAACTGGAAGATGAAGAACTTCTGTCAAATTGCATTCTCCAAAGTTCCAAAGAAATATCTAGAGCTATCATTTAAGGAAAATTTTCCTCTTTTGATCATAACATATAAGTACCCAGACCGGTTTCAACATACAATATTTCTTCCCTTGGATCATCAGACTTAAGGACTGTATACTTTGCCTTAGTCTCAGGGTCTAACCTAACTTTCTTGTTGCCAAGAGGTATCAAGGCATGGGACCAATCTAACTGAATTTCACCACCCAGGTCTTTACAAAAACTACAACTTAAGAGCATACCATAACTTGTTGGGATATCGACAACCAAAATATTAAGTTTCAACTTCTTTTGAGGGTAAGTAGCTAAAATGACTTGAGCATCTTTGATCTATCCGACAAGGGGAACTTGTTTAGAATCCATTGAAAACACTTTACCGGTTGGTTTGTTCAAAGACAAGCCTAATGCATGAGAAACTTTAGAAGGCATTACATTGTTGGATGCACTAGAATCAATGATGCAATTGATTAACTTCAATTGGCTATATACAAAGATATATAGAAATGATCTGGCTTATCAGAAAAGGAGGTGGTAACAAGGGATGATTCCTTTGAAATGGACTTCTCTTGATCATCATCATCATCAAAGATCTCACCCGATTCTTGATGTACATCTAAATGAGACTACTTGAGATCCTTTTTGATACAATGCACCAATTTGTCCAACTGTTGTGGGTTCTCCTTGAGATACTCAAATTGAGAAATCTACAGCTTGGTCTTTTTAAAATGTTCTATAAAATCAAAATAATCCTCAAGAGAAGGTTCCCCATGATCAACAACTTTTTCATCTTTGCTTGACGATCCTAGTTCTTTTTTGCTTTGCTTCCTTGATAGAATTCGCTTAGGAATATCCTCCGCTTCTTTATCTTTTGTAGTAAATTTATATTTTTCCTTGAGCTTCTAGCACCAATTATTTATGAAAACATTACAAGAATGATTATTTATGTCATCATCTTTCTCATCTTCCTCACCAGACTCATATTCTAAAAAGTTAACTATAGATGGACCAAACTGTTGATTAGTTTCATTTTTAATATATTCTTCAATATTTTCACTGGTTTGGTTCATTTGCATAAACCTAGTCATCCCAGGGCATGAAGCTCCATCATGGTCTGTTGTGAGATGAAAATCACACATTGTCATAGTTTGGCGATTACTAGTAGATGGATGTTCAATAGCCAACCTTGGTGTTGGAGCAGGAAGCTTTGGTTGCTGATTTTGTTGGTATGAAATATAATTCCTCCTAGGAATATCTTGATACAAGGTGGTGGATTTTGTTGCAACTATTTCTTCAACCAGAGCAGATCATTGGCTAACGTTTGAACCATTGGGCCAGTGGTTGCAGGGTTGGCTTGTTGTGTTTTTCCTTTTTGCAATTCTTTATTCCATTTTCATGTGCTCAATAAGTCATCTTCAACTTCAATAGCTAACTTTTGCGATGTTGCAAGATCAATAACTCATACTCTCCTTATTTGAAACCTTATGTCAGGAGGTTGTATGTTGATGAAGAAACAATTTTGACTCTCTTTTGTGGGCTTTTAATTAGCTAGAAGTCTATTAACAAGTTTATTGAATCATGCCACAAATTCTCTCATAGGTTCATGCACTTCCTTTTTCATCTGAGTCAACTGGGCAAGAAGAAAATTCCCATCATCAATAGTCTTGAACCTATCCTTAAATTTATGTATGAGTTGCCCAATTATTAATGGAACCGGCTAGCAGCTGGTTAAACCATTCAGCTACAGCATCGATTAGAATTTCAACAAAAAATGAACAAAAATATACTCATACCAAACTCTGAGGATCGCACATACAGTAAATAAAGAAATGATATGATCTTCTATGACAACCTTTCCATTTCCTGAAAACTTAGGAAGATGCTTCCTTGAACCCATTGACAAGTCATGCAATTGATTTCCCAAAGGTAAAGGACCTATCGCTGTGCCCCATGGGACTCGTGGAGGATTTTGTTGCATGATTGGTTGTGCAAAGTTAATAACAAGAGTAAATAAGGTTAAAGCTTGAAAATATGGGGAATAGGTACTTTCTTTCTTTGGTGAAGAAGGTCTCCTGGTGGACTTAACTTTATTTTTATGAGTTGTGAAAGGTGTGAAAAAGTTGACCTTGTCTTGTTTAGCAAAATTGGGATCAATGATACCCTTACTTCTATCACCTCTAGTGTATCTCTTTCTCTTGTTGATCTTGCACGTGTTGAATGTTTTGCCTATTGCGCCTTGGAATTACAACAATTCTTTCAAAGACGATCAACTCTTGCCTAGGACGTACCCTCCTAAGAAGCTCACCAAACTCTTATTCTTCAACCAACACTCGATGTACTTTTTGGTATTCTTGATCACTTCTACAACCTTTTCAAGAAAGCCTATTCAAATTTGATATTATGTCTTCTTGTTCGGCTTGAATCTGGTTGAGATTTGACTGCAAGACCGGTGGATTATGACAAGTCAATACCATAGCTAGTCATAGAGCATGATATCTTATCTTTTGGGTTGTCTTTGAATTTGACGTTGGTTGGGTTGAGCAATAGGATTTATTGCTAAGAATACATGAGGAAATCTTTCAACTACTTTTTCAAACACCACCATAGGATTTTGCTCCTGTCTTTCTTCTTCTTCTTCGAGGATTAAGCTTACTCTCTCATATTCAGCCCAAATTCTTCTATTTCTCCAGGCTAATGTATCCAACTGTGAAATTATATTTTACTTTTTAGTATGAACCTAGTCAAGATTTGGTTGCAACACAGGAAGAACATTTTCATGCGAAAGAACCACCTTTCTTCATGGCGGGCAAAAGGAAAGAAAATATCAAGGCGACCGTCTTCTTGTTTCAATCCCCAACACAGTCACCAAAAATTTGTTGGTAAAAAGATCCGTCACTTTGAAATATTCTACTATGTGCCCAATGGAGGAGTGACAAAGAAAAGGTTCCCAGCAATTGGATAGATCATTCTTTGGATACGATCTTCCTCTACATTTGAGAGGGACATCAAAAAATGAAAATTTAAAATATCGCAAACTATGAACTGGGTTCAAACAAAAATTGGTCATATGACACAAAATGATGCTTAGGACATGTTCACAAAGTGATTTCCCTCAATTCCTTGTAATTTTCAAAACTCATCTATTTTTCACATTTTGACCAACATATTTATGATTGACCACATTATGGATTAAAAATAACAACCTTAGATCACATGCTCACTCATTTTGCAGAGACACATATTTGAGCCTTCATACAACATTAGGACCAATTCAAAGTTAAAATTTTGGGTATTTCAAATGAAGGGGCAACAAATAAGAATACATATAGTACGAGAGTGGTATGAACCTAAAGCTAATAAGAGGTTCAAAGATATATCAAAGGAGTCAGATGAGTGCTTGAACTATGAACTTCTATTTGCATTTGCTAAATACTCTTTCCATTATAGTTCAAATTATCTTTCATAATGTATCTGGACAATTATTATGTACATTTCCCTAAAGAAGTAATCTTAAGTTGAGCAAGTCCTCTTTTGTATCTTTCCTAAGGTTGTACAGCTTAGTAAGAAAGTTCAGAGTAGTAATCTCTTTGGTCGGTGGCCATAATCATTGTAAACGGTTGATATACATACTGTGAGTTAGATTCTCACTGTGGTTTTTCCTAGTTTGGGTTTTCCACATAAAAATTTGGTGTTTTTGTGTGGATGCATTTATTGTTTCTGCTATTTACTTTCCAACATATTGATATGAATGAATGGTGTGTTTCAAGCATCTTAAATTGGTAACATTTTAGTTCATTTTGATTCATCCCCCTCTTCTTAGCATCCAGTAGTGTTCAACAATTGGTATTAAAGAATTGGTTCCTATAGAAATATCTTAACCGTTGAGGTAGATCCAAGATTTGAACACTTGTTTTTTCTATGGATATGGATACTAAGAATAGTCATATTTGGGAGACTGAAGGTGTTGTTGATATGGAAGGAGAATTGAAATTGCTCTTTGACGGATCTAGATGAGAGTAATTTTGTGTGCAAAAAAGTTGAAAACAAAATTACCTATTTAGGAAAGCTACTTAATTAAGGAAGAAAAGTGATGGATGATCTTGATAGAAAATTGAACAACAAAACAGAGGAATATTCCAGACTTGAAAAAGAAGTGCATAAACTTAGGAAGGAATTGAAGGAACAAATTGACAAAAGTTTAAAGATGGAAGGAGGAATTGAAGTACTTGATGCCATACTTAGTACTTGGAAGTAAAATAATGACAAGGACAGAGTTGGTTATGAGAAAGGAAAAAGTTACAAAGGAAAAGAGAAGGTTTAGGATACTAGCTTCATTCATACCCAGAAGAACAACGAGAAAAATGATAGAATATTTTCTCAGGTTGGATCCACGTATTGTTTTAATGACAATTTCTTTTAATGCAATAGATTTGGACATAGAGCTAGTGAATGCAGAAGTCAAATTAGAAATCAACCGATTAGCATAAGATGCTACTCTTGCAATAAGGTTGGGCATAGTGTTGATGAATGCAAAAGTAAGATGATAAGGAATGGATACAATAATTTGAATCATGATCAATCTTTCAATGGAGTGTTCTATGATTGCAATACATATGGACACAAAGTTGTTGAATGAAAGTCAAACAAAAAGCTCAAAAATAACAAAATGAATGGTGACAAGTCTTAGAGAGGTCCAATATGTTATAATTATAACAAGATGGGTCACATTATGAAATATTTAAAAATCAAAGTACATAAATCTAATAATTCAACAAATAAAATTGATATCAATCAAGAAAGAGAGAAAATGAAGATGACGTGGGTGAAGAAATTAAATGACAAGACTAAAGAAAAGACTGGAGGTGGATCTACACCCACTGAAGGTGTTGAGCCCTCTTCCAGAAACTAATCAAATAGCAAGGTCCATGGGGGAGATTTGAAGAAATATTATACAAACCCCTTGTTTAGTTTGATGTTGAAGAGTGTTTTCGATATTGTAGTGCTTGAAGAGGATTGGCCAGTGATTTTCGGATGTCTTGTTGGGTCTGCAATTGGAACAAAGTATTTATCAACTTTTTGGATTTGGTGCATTTATGACTGACAATACATCGGCAAAATGAATATATTGGTTTTTCGATCTTGTTTTGATCACTTGCAACTTGATAATATAGAGATCTCCCCATGCGAAAAAAGTGAAGTGTACACCCTGTGTTAGAAGAACCAAACCCTAGTTGTAGATACTATATCTATTTTGGTTGTTGTCAATTTTGATCTCAAGCCACGATCAATGTTGAAGCCATACCTGTTTGTTGCAACAGTAAAGGATAAGCAAGGTGCATTTTCAAGTGTGCCAATTCACTATTTATATACAGAGTATGTTCAAGCTTAAATTCATGTAGAAATTGGAGAGGTGAGCCTGATGGACTTGAAAAGCACTAAGAGGGGGGGTGAATCAGTGACACCAAAAATAAAACTACTTCAAACACTAACCAGTAGATTAACTTAACAAGACTTTTAAACACAATGCATGTAATCCAAAATGATATAACAACATCCACAATAAGTAAAACATCCAACATAACACAAGTGTTTGTACATGGAAAACCCAAATAGGTAAAAACCACAGTGAGATGGAACTCACAAGTTAACTATCTACAATAATAGATAACTGACTGGTTAGGGTCTACAAAGTGCTCTGTTAGGAGCGAATCTTGTTAGAGATCCCAAAGCTTGATTAGAAGCTTATACCCTGCGAAAGGTAGTACCCTATTAGGAGTAACCTTGGTGGAGGATTTCTGAATCCAAACTAATGGATCACCCTGTTAGAGGATTTGAACATTGAAGCTTGTTAGAGCTTACTCGGTTAGGGGATTTGAATTCTGTTGTGATTGTTAGAAAACAATAGGATTGGTTTGATCTGTCTGAGTAGCACAATACTTGCTTGATCAGATCCTTCAAAGCATATTCAACACTGCTCTTTTGCATACTCTACAACTTAACTCTTTTGACTTTCACACACAACATATCACTTTTTCTCATATGAAATAATTCATTGTGATGTCAATATATAAACATTTAGATTTCATGCCGGCCTCAAGAAATCATAATACAATTACCTAGGTGCAGTGTATCTAGTCAAGTGATCATAGCTCATCACAAAAATACCGCCAAAAATTATCGGTGGGATAACTCATCACACAGTCAACGAATACCGATTGGAACAATCAATACCAATTGGAGTTAAATATATGAACCGTTATCCTTGAATCTCCTAATATAATCTCTGCTTTGATCTTCATGTTGATGTCGATTAATGTGTATCCACTGGTTGTCTTCTATGCATATACCAGTTGTCACAAAGTATCGGTTAGAGATAAACCTCTTAGTATATCAGTTGTAGTGTAAATAACATGAAGTTATACCGGTAGACAATATAAATATATGTGTGTGTATGTGTTTCATCAATGAAAACATATGATGAATTCATTACAACCATCATCAAGCCAACAGAGCCATGCAAGTTCTGTAATGACCTCTAGGAGAAAATATTGGAAGGAAATGGAATCTCTCTCAAAAGTGAGTACAAGAACATCACCAAGTTACACCTAGTGCTAAGTGAGATGCGAGATCCATGACGGTTGAAGATATTGTTGACCCTAGAGTCAAATATGTACCCAAGGTTCTTGCATACAAAATTTACTTTCAGAACTTTAAAGGCACCGCTGCGATTGCTATTCACATTGCTTTTTGGATGGTTGTGTGCGGAGAACAATTTGACCTATGCAAACTCCTGCTAATGGAGAATCTAGAGAAAATGAGAAAGAGTAAGTATCCATTCAAGTTAGTCCTATAGAAGGATAGTTGGTGGATAGTTTGTGGACTTTAAAGAAAAAATGGAAGAAAGATATAGGTTTCCTTCGGATTTTATTGTAAAATACAAAGAGGCATTTACCTTCTTAGTTAGCAGAGATAATTGTAATATTATGGTTGTTGAACCAAGGATCACTTGGATTCCAGAGTTGGATTAATAAAAAAATTCTAATATTATTAATCTAGATAAGGATCCCAATGAACCTTGTTGTGGAACTCTTGAAGAGCTAAAGCTAGTTTGAGGGAAAAGGACTAGATAAAAGAATGAAGAAAATAAACTATGATGTAGGATTGCCTAGAGTTGCAGATGTTTATGGGTAGAGATTGACTAGATCAACTTCTACATCATCCCAAGTGACACGGAGTTCCTCTGAAACTCTTTCTTTGAAAGCTCAATGTTCAAGAAGTCGAAGAAGTTAACAACAACAATGATGAAGAGGCAGAAAAGGAGAAATTTGTCATCAGTCCAAGGACCAAAAGGACTAAAATGGAGGACATTGAAGGAAAGTATATTGTGTCATGCCCAAAATTTAGGGCAAGAACGGGATAATTTTTTTTTTAAATAACAACTATATAACAAAAAGTTTGCTAACACGATATGCACTAACATGTTTTGCCAAACTATATTTGAGCTAACTCTGATATTAAAACAAGTAAAGAAATTAATTTAAAATTTATTTGTGGAATACTAAATAATTTAATTTATTTTCTCATCAAACTTAGTCAATAGATTAATTAAATCAAACTCATTAAAATAGTAGATAAAGGTAAGATTAATCTCTAATAACCAAATTATCGTTACCCAACTTAATATAAAGTTCTATTAATTTCAAACAAAACAATTTCATAACTTAAACACAACCCCATATGTTTATATATATATATATATATATAACCACATATTAAAATATTTAATCCAGAATTGTCTTATTCTCTTATACTTTCAAACTCAAAATGTATTGGTATATATATATATATATATATTATATTAATTTCCACTTCTTTAAAAAAATCCCCATGCAAACCCTAAATTTAAAATACATTATAAAATAAACCTCTCTATATTTTTTTTCTATTTCTTCATTATCCTTTTTACCCTAGCTCTAACCGAGCTAGGGTTTAATATTTTTTTTATGCTCATTGATTATGCAGAGCCAAACAGAGGTTTTATGCGACGGCCATGGCGATTTGGCGGAGGAGGCGCCACCAGTGGGACGACCCACTATGGGGGTTGCGGCCCACACAGTGGCCTTGGCCGCTATGTGAGTCGCAGCCCGCACAGTGGCTGCGGCCACTGGTGTGAAGCATGACCCACACAGGGAGCCGCAGGCCCCTGTGAGGGACGCGGCCCACACAGGGACTGCGTGCCCTGCGCGACCGAGGCCCCGCACTTTCCTTCCCCCATTTCCCTTTGCTAAATTTTTTTTTTCCTTTATTTTTTATTTATATATTTACATATCTATATATACTTTTTTTTTAGGTGCAAATAGGTATAAATATATTTATATAAATATTTATATATATTTATATACATTTTTATATGTATATATTCATATATATATATATATTTGTATATATATA
This sequence comes from Cryptomeria japonica, assembly GCF_030272615.1. NCBI lineage: Eukaryota > Viridiplantae > Streptophyta > Pinopsida > Cupressales > Cupressaceae > Cryptomeria > Cryptomeria japonica. The sequence goes on along the minus strand of NC_081408.1, from coordinate 558,846,755 downwards.
TATTTGTATATATATATATATATATTTATATATACATTTATTTCGTAGGTAATTTTATGATATATTTTATGTATGAATATATAAGTATATACATGAAATCTACATGTATATGACTATATCTATTTTTATATAACTATTTTTTTTTTTTTTCTTATCATAAAACATAATTTATGAAAGATTCTGATTTTTCAATTATAGCAAAAATAAAGTTATAAATCTGTCTACTGAAGATATTGTTTTCTGTAAATAAATAATGTCAGTATTTAAGAAAAATACCTAACTCCAACTTTATCAAGGACTATGTTTAATAAATTTTCCAGCAACCAAATAAATACAAATGTTAATTAAATAAAACTATAATAGGATTAGATCTTTATTTCCTGCATTTATTAAATTGGTTGGCTTGCAAAAATCTACAACAACTACTTAAATGATAGAGATGTATTTTCTGTAATGAAATAAATAACAGAATTAACAAATCCTAGAACAACAACTATATTAAATAAAGAATTCATTAACTTAAACTATAGAAATGATCATGATAATTATAGATTTTATTTTCTGCATTTAAAATGAAATCACAGACAAAGTAAGATCATAGATTTAATTAAAATACTTTTTACATTTCCATGTATAATCCTAAGTGCTTTTATATTTCAGCCCTTGTATGCATGAAAAATCAATTCTATTTCTTTTCCAGTAAATAAGAGAATAAATTTAACTCATTTCCTTTCAAGAAATATTAAATACTCTACAAGATTTAACCTTAACTCTAGAACAAGAACTTAGAATAAACCATTTAGCTTTCTGCAAAATAACATGATATTTTATGCATAACAATTAACATATCCTCAAATATTTATTCATATTTTACAAATAGCCTCTCATTTCAAACAAGAGAGGACTTTTTAAAAAGAGTAATAAATACATTTGCAACTCTTTTTTTTCTTTAAAATCAACAACTTCCGCCTTAACTGCATGCATCTGATATTTCTTTTAACATCCTGCAAATGAATCAAATCTATGCCCATGGAGTGCTCACCTCCCAGCCTAGGCTAACTAGTAGCCACCCCCGAGCTCGGAGAACCAAGCCCTAGACAGGTAACAAACATTCAAACACAAAAGACAGAATACACACAAACTCAAAACACACTCCCAACCTGGGCTACACTGCACCACACATTGGTGATGTCATTTCAAGGGTGGTAGTGGACCAAGTACCCTGAGGAGACTGCAAGTATGGTAAAACAAATAGCCACCTCATGGCAAACCAAATACATCAAGTATAACATAATCAACCCCTTATTCCTTATGCCCCCCAAGGCATTCATGCCTTATTTCCCTCCTTATGACCCCCAATGAATAAACAAGCCATGCAGCAAGGGTCACATAGATTCCCTTGTGATCGCTCTCATAACGAGAGTCTCTCACTCGAGGGCTGTCACTTTTACCACCCACAAGATCCTCCTCTCTCCCAAGAGTAGGAGGTCTTGATTACTCCCAAAACACATACAATGTATAAACATAAAATAACAAATAAGTTTCCAAGAGAACATGCACGGAAACTAGTCTTTTACACAAACATTACTTTCAAAACACATGCAGTAAGAAATCATTATAAGAAAAATGCAAACAACCTTAAACTGCCCAAAGGTATGCTAGATTTGTTGAGGATGAGCAGCCCAATTCCACACCCTTCTCTTTTTACCCTTAGCCAAAATTCTCAAACCAAATTCTATCTTTTTCTTTACAAAATTCATTTGTCTCCAAAAATGGAGAGTGGTTGATTACCCACAAATTTTCTAATTCTTGCTTAAGAAGCCCATTGTGAGAGTTCTCACAAGTTTCTAAAAACTAAAGAGGAAGGTAAAGTAGAATGAGAAAGGGAACTCTCATTCGAAAAGGAAGGTTTACAACTAGGTTCAAATCTTCTAATTTCAATTTTCGCACAACTTAGAAAAGTCAATTTTTAGGGTGTCTAAAAGGTCACATGGGAGTAGAAACTTGCCTTAAACTACCCCTAGCCCTTAGGTATACCTTATCGGCTTTAGGAAACCCTATTAAACTACCCCTAGGTGTCCATTTAACCCTTTTTTAACCCCTCTAAAGTTTATTTTTGGGTCAAACCTATGTTGACCATACCAAAGATTCTTTGCCCAAGGCATTTATGGAATCTCATTACATTAATTGAAAAAGCTATAGTTAAAAAATTCCCACCAAGAGACAAATTTAAAAATCCAAACATAAATCCACACATGTGTCAAGTGACACAAAGAAAATACTTTTACGAATTTATACATGAAATCGTCTCTTGTGGATTCTACATAAATCAATTAAATAACACCTAACACACATGCATCATTTACTGTTATGAATAAAATACAACACAAACGGGGTGTTGTCTCTCCAAATAGACAAACCCTGGCTTTATGAACATACATAGGTCTAGGTTTGGTTCTCCGTAATATTTCCATGGTCACATGAATATCTTTTCCTGTGCCACTCAAATACACATTAGTAATTTCCAATAACCTTGCATAATATAAAAACACATGAATTAGAATACACACCAAACACTTTGCATACAATTTACATTTGAACAATTCAATATATCTCATATGCAATTAAATCCACATAAGCAATTATCGTAATTCTCATAATTTTGGTCCACACATAAAACATACATCTTAACTCTATCATCATAATTAAAGTCCTGCAAATCCAATAATGACATACCTCATCTCCAATTTATCCTATTCTAGAATCATATAGAGTTCTTTATCGTAAAGCATATAAATGAAGCATCAACATTCATCCATGTTATCCAATCACGAAATCGTATAAGTTCTACATCTAGACATAGCTGACATACATTAAATCAAGATTATCAAATCAATGGATCTTTTAGGATTTCAAATTCATAACACATCAAAATGTACACCACAAGGTGCGATAACTCTATAACTTGGTTCAATTACTTTTCTCACAAACCTATCTGCCTAACATGGTCCATTTGATTGAATTATAAAGCATTTATTAATAGGGTCAAACATGGTCAACTAAGTTAATCAAAGCTTGGTTTGGGAAAGGCCTTACATCCTCCTCCCCTAGAGTTCGACTTACTCTTGGAAGTCGCATGAGTAGAATTATGAAGTAGGGACATAACATTTCCCACATTTTCTATGAGTTACTCAGAATCTTAACTTGCCTACTAGAAGGATGAAATACCAAAATCAACTTATTATTGTAACTATCTTCACAAGGTTAAATTCTTAGTATTTTTATTACATTTCCCTTCGATCTCAGGTAGGTGTTTGCAAAGTTCTATCTTTCAAGGACCAAAAGGACTAAAATGGAGGACATTGAAGGAAAGGATATTGCCCCTCCTAGCAAGAAGACTAGAAGCCAATTTTTTGTTGAACCGAAGAAGAGTGCTTATAAGAAGTCAAGTCAAAAGAAAGATGGAAAGAAGAAGGAACAAAAGGTAGAACCATCTTTTAATGTCGAGAGTCTTGTTAATTCTATGCATGAAAATGAATCTGTAAAATATTTTGTAGATGTATATGATGAAGCTCAACTTGTAGATAAATAAGTAATTAAGAATATAGTGGTAAGATATTTGATTATCTGTAATCAAAATTAATGTGATATTCAAGATTTGGTCCCTATTATTTTATATGAGGCATTGACAAAGAAAAAGAAGCAAGGTTGCGCAAAAAGAAAATGTTATTTGGATTGCTTCTATTGATAAAGTTTGTAGTCCTTTCTCTAAAGACGCTAGAAGAAAGATTTAACTTTCTCTTAATGTAAGATTCTACAAAAAGGAGAGAGTAATTCTTTATAATGGGTGGAGATCTGAATGACATCAAACAAGCTATCAGACAAACTGATGATTTTGAAGCTAAAGTTCCTCTGGAAGTTGTAAAGTCCTTTTTATCACCTTCAAAATATATAAATAAAAATTTATGTGTGGGTGAAAAAAGTGGAAATGTTCCTATGTTGGAGGAAGAAGGAAAAAAAACTATTAACAAAGATTAACCTATAGTAGTTCCAAATAGTGAAGTTCAATTTGAACAAGTGTTTACTGTAGCTAAAGAATCAATGGGTGAAGCTAAATAGTAGAATGTCAATATTCTAAAGAACATTCCTAATGATCCATGTGATAAAGTCATAAATGAAGTATTGAAAACTTTGGTAGATACTTATAAAGATGTAAATATGGAAGAAGATACTGAAATAGGCATGATGCAGAATGAATTGGATAGGTTTTTTATAGGCGAAGAGAAGAATAAGGATGAGAAAGGTCTAGAATATGTTCAATTGGAAAAGGAGACAAAAGGAGCATGTACAAAGGAACCTCTAACCATGCTTGAAACAATAAAATTGAAGATGGTCGTTGAACAAGAAATTTTATCTGAGGTACTTATTTCTCAAGGAATATTAGATTTGAGGAAATTTTCTCTCGGCTATTGCTTGAGCTAAGTAGTTGAATGATTTGGTCAGCCAAAGGGAAATGATTGAAGAGCTATACAAGGAGTTGAATGATCTAGTTAGCCAAAGGGAACTTGTGAAGAAAGACTTCTACAGATTGCAAGACATTGTGGATATCCATCTCACCAGTATGGTGAAAATTCTTAAAGACTCACAAAAGTTGAGTGCATCCATTTTTGTTTCGATAGATTGTGATGTTTTAGAGTAGTTTATTCTTGAAATAGAAAGTCAGATTAAGATCTTAGTATCTCTTGAAGTTGACAGGACTGTTGCATGGAGATCACTAAAATCTGTCAATAGAGCTATCATTCCTCCTACCCTACAAAATATGTGAACATCAGTGATTCAATTCTTTCTTTATTTGCTCTATACATATTTTTTCCTAAATATTTCAATTGATGAGATATTGTTCTTAAGGGGAGTTACTTCGATGAAAAGTGAACCCTTTGTCATTGTTGTCAAAGGGGGAGAGATTTTGGGAAAGAGATTTTAAAAATTTTGGGAGATATTTTTGGGAGTTATGTTGGCACAATGTTGCCATCAATGACAAAGGGGGAGATTGTTGCACTGTGCCCTCATCTTGTCATTGATATCAACTCTTAGGTTTGAAAGTAGTCCGGTATCACTCAGCTTGGATTGGATAAGTACAATTTATGTATATATGGGTTAGATATTATTCGGATGATCATATTCTCTCAAATGTGGTTCAGAAGGTCGACTAATATTATCATGATGTATTTTTCAGAATTTATGGTGATCACATCTTGGTCTGAGTTAAGGTTTAGTGTATAGAAACATATCCCTTAAAGGTGTTTTCAGATATTCAATAGTGTGCGGAATGTATAGATTTCTTGGAATTGATGAAGTCGATAGTATACATGATTTTGTATGTTCCACATTGGTGGAATCAATTGTTTTCGGTCTAATGGTAATTCACATGTTACATTTTTCTTAGTTGACCTCATGATGCATACAATTGATCTAGATGGTATAAATATGTTAGAATTAATTTTTAATAGGTGAGTACAATGGAATTGTGATAAAAAGACATATAGTGCGAGAGTGGTGTGAACTTGAAGCTAATAAGAGATCCGAAGATATATCAAAGGAATCAGATGAGTGCTTAGACTACAAACTGCTATTTGCATTTGTTCTGATTAATATGAAAAATAAGTTTTAAGGGCACGAAACCTTTAACAAAGGAGCATAAAATAGATCATAAAAAAGCATCCAGACCTACTAGAAACAGCTTACAGAATGACTGGCAAAAAGGCCAGTAAACCGAACGAAAAACAAAAGGAAGGAACAACAAAGTGGAACAACCAGAGAAAACACAAAAAGAAAAACAACAACTATAAAGACTTAAGAAGATCCGCCACCTTATTGACCAACTGGTCATAGTTTGCCACAACAACTTTGAGTTCTTCCATGTCCTTGTTTGGCTTCTTCTCCTTCTTTTTGCCTTTGGTCCTTGTTCTAGGTCCTTGCACTTCTCCCGTACCTTCAATGTCTAGTTCAAGCTCCAGGGAATCCTTCTCGTCCTCCAGTTTGCTGATGAGGATTTTGGTATTGTCGGTTGAGGCCTTCAGAATGCTAAAGCTTTGTTCAGCAATACTTTTGATGTATTTTTCAATTTTGTTGAATTTGTTATCAATATCCTCCATTCTCTGGTCCATAACATTATCATTGGTTTTTCTCTCTATCAGGTCCTTCTCAATTCACTCGAACCTAGGGTTGAAGAAATATTTGATCTCTTCGGCTCTAGCAATAATTTTAGTCAAATCCTCAACATATTTTGCCATAGATTTGCCTCCACCAATACTGATTGTCTCCAGAATTTGGACCATGTGGTTCAACTTCTTATTATCCTCCACAACTTTCTTGTAACTATTAATTAACCAATCGATGGTGTCCACAAAACCTTTCAAACCTTCAGAGGGAGGATTTGAAGGGGGAGTTTTCTCACTAGGATTATCCTGTTCATTTTTGGGGGCATTGCCACTAGTGATTTTATCAACTTTTCCATCAGCCCTCTGATCAAAACCTTCCCCTGTGGTCTCCTTCTTCAATTTCTAGTTGACTTCAAGATCCTTTCTCTGCACTTGTTCCTCCAACTCCATAACATTATCTTCCTACCTCTTCTGTTTGTTCCTTGTCTGAATAGAAATTTTGGTTTTCTTTTTCCAAGGAGACTCGGGTTCATCCTTCTTAGAATCCTTAGAGACCTCTTAGGAGGAGGAGGAGCGAATCTGGAAAACTTTTTCTTTATATTTTTTCTTACCCTTCGAGGAGGGGGGCTTGGTACTCACTTGTTTTCTTTTATTACCAGTTTTAGCTTCAGAGTCATCCAGACTCTCCTCTGACTCACTCATTGAATCACTTTCAGACTCCTCACCCATAGAAAAAACAGAATCTGACCCTTCCTCCTCGGACTCAGAGATAGAAGGCTGAGGGCGAGCAATTTGGTTGGCTTTTATGTGGTCATAAATTAACACCATAAGACCTTGATGCATGGTTGTATACCCTTAGGGTTCTCTTTATGGGCCTTAATGGTAGCATTCATAGAACACAATAGGAAATATGAAATATTAACTTTTTCATCATACTTGAAATGGTTAAGCAAAACAAAATGATAGCCATACACTTTTGTGAATCTACCATCTAAGGTAACATAACACATAATAGCAAACAAGACCTCCCTCTATGGCTTAATAAATGCCCTAGGCAGATAGTAAGTTTTACTTAGCTTTACCAGGAACTTTTTCTCCTTTATCATTTTGGGGTATCACTCAATAGCCTCCTTGCTCAATTTTCTATCTCTGTAATAATTTCTTCCTTCCCTGCGAAGACCCGTGACTTGAGCGATGAGGTCTTCACCAATGGATATTGTTTGATCTCCCATCTTCAGAGTTCCCTTTCTCTAGTTTTTGTAGAATAAATTAGTAATTGTGGCGTCCCTCCCATGGAGCCTCTCCATAAACTTTGAAAACCCGCCCTTCTGCAAAATGTTCCAAATAACCTCCTTTTGTTTCCACTCCTTATAGTTGTTGGGTTCATAGCGGCGTCTATTTCCTCCCATTTTTTTTTCTTTTCAGAACAGAAGGTCGAGAGTTGCAGAGAGCTTTAGGAAAGAAATTTCTCGAAACTACCACATATACCCAGAAAGCGTGGGAAAAAGTGGCTTGTGTCTTGTAATAAATGGTACTGACATTATTAAAATTACTCATAGCCCTCCTATTAATCCATTTAATCATTATTTTTTCTATTTATGATCTTTGGAGTACTATTGTATTGATCCATAAATATGATCGATATGACATCATCGAGGAGACCCTCTTCCCCCTTCCAGGTAATCATATTGTTGTGATTAACCGCCATGTTGGCTACCCAGTCAGCTGGACCATTAGCTTCATGATAAATGTGGGATATGAAGCATTTCTCAAAAGTGTTGATGAGATCTCTAACAGTCTTTATTATGTTGTTGATAGTCAATAAAGGCTTAGAGGTTCCCTTTAGGCACTTGATGATGTTATTAGAATCCCCTTCAATCCATAGATAGGGACAATTCCATCTTTTAGCTAGCATAGCTTCCGCCATGTGGTTAGTTTGACAACCTATAGGAACAACAATCATTTCCTTACAACTACCATTTTCATCTCTGAGAATTGCACCACATCCTGCAGGGCCAGGATTACCTTTGGGAGCTCTGTCGAAGTTGATTTTGAGCCAACCATGAGGGGGAGTGTGCCATCTGGCTTCTAGTCTCTTGTTTAGTTTGGGATCAGTACTACCATCACTCTTCAGATTCCAAGAACTAAAAAATGTGAGGTTCCAAGGGGTTGGTAGAATTACAAGGATCCCCAATGATCCCAATGTTCTCCACAATAGCCCTTTTGATTTTCTGGAAAACAATAGCCTAGGTGAGAGAAGTGTCCCTAAAGATGCGGTTGTTCCTTTCTTTCCAGATCCCCCATAGAATGTGAGGGAGAGATAGCTTCCACAAAGATCTCAAAGAGGGGTTAGACTAATGATAACTCCAAGAATGGAACAATTCACTAATAGTGTTAGGAAACACCCAGTCCATGCAAAAATTCCTAAGAAATCTTTCCCAAATTGAAATAGTGAAGGAATAGTGGATAGCCAAATGGTCCACAAAATCTTCCTCCTTAAGACATAAAGCACATCTATTAGGGAAGGAAAAGCCTCTAACCTTATTTTGAAGGATTGTCCAATAGAAAAAAATGATTTTAGGGATAAGACCCTTTATCTAGGCTTTAGACCAAAAGGGATTCTCTGAGGGGGCATGGGAAAGATCACCATACATTTAAGAGACAGTGATGTTGCCTTTAGGTTCATATTTCCAAATAAGGGAATCTTCCTCATTGTACAACCAGACAGAAGATAGATGGTTCTTAAGATTGATAAGGTTAGGTTGAATACTTTCAATGTTCTTCCATTTATCACCTATCCAATACCCCTCAACCAAGGAGCTAAAGAATCTAATATAGGGGGAAGAAAAAGGGGCCCATTCAGGGATTTCAATCAGAGACTTATCAAAAAGCCAGGGATCCTCCCAGAATCTAACTTTCCTACCATTGCCAACTCTCCATTTTACCCCTTTAGCAATGTTGTCTTTACACTTAAAGGCATGATTCTAGATATGGGACCCATTAATACTGAAATCAGAATTGATGAAAGAGAGAAGAGAAGAAGACAAAAGAGAATACTTACTTCTCCAAATTTTACACCATTTACTATCAGAGTGGAATAGTCTCCAAACCTGTTTAGCCAAGAGAGCTTCATTGAGGGTCCATATTCTTCTCAGGCCCATACCACCTTTACTTTTTGATCTACACACCTTGTCCCAAGCCACTAAAGCCATTCTTTTCTTTTCCTCAACCCCTGACCAAAGAATTTTTTTTTGAATTTTCTCAATGGCATCAACATACTTAATTGGAATTCTAAAGAGGCTAAGGGTGTAAATAGGTATGCTTTGAAGAGAAGCTTTAAGAAGTTGAAGCTTTCTAGCTTGACTTAAAAGAGCACCTTTCCAACCAACAAGCTTTCTCTGAAATTTGTCCACCAGAGAACTCCAAAAGGAATCAAGTGGAGCAATGCCTAAGGGGAGACCAAGATAAGTGGCAAGAAGATCAGCAATCTGACATTCCAGAATTCTGTTGATTCTATGTTGTCTTCTCTCAGGAGTGTTGATGAAAAATACTTCACTTTTTACCCAGTTGATAAGTTGGTTGGAAGCAAAAGCAAACTTACAAAGGGTGTCCTTCAGGATTCTGGCTTCTGAAATGCTTGAGTCCCCCATGACAATGGTTTCATCCACAAACTGTTGGTGGGAGCAAATATGATCAGCTAAGGAAGGCTGGAGACCCTTAAAAATACCTCTCATCACCATACTTTCCATGGACCTACCAAAACATTCAGCCATGATAATGAAGAGGATTGGGGAAATGGGATCCCCTTGCCTCAATCCTCTAGAAGCTTGAAACAAGGAGGAGGGAGACCCATTGACAAGAACAACAAAGGAGGCAGAGGAGATGAGCTGCTTGAGGAAGTCCACACATTTGATAGAGAAGCCAAAAGCCAATAGGACCTTCATGAGGAAAGACCAATCAACTCAGTCATAGGCCTCAGAGAGATCAAGCTTGAGGATGAAACCCTGTTTCTTAGCCATAACAAGAGAATGAATATTCTCATGGACAGTTATGATGGAATCAAGAATTTGTCTTCATGGCACAAAACCATTTTGCTGATGATTAATCAAAGAGAGAAGGATAGTTAGGAGTTTGGAAGTTATCTGCATTTGTTATATGTTCTTTCTATTATAGTTCAAATTATATTTCATATTGTATCTGGACAATTATTGTGTACTTTGCCTTGAAGGAGTGATCTTCAGTTGAGCAAGTATCTTGGCTAAGGTTGTGCACCTTAGTCAGCAAATCTGGAGCAATAAGCTCTTTGGACTCTAGCAATAATCATTATAAACAATTGATATATATATATTGTGAGTTAGATTCTCACTATGGTTCTTCCCAGTTTGGGTTTTCCACATAAAAATATGGTGTTCTTGTGTGGATGCATTTACTATTTATGCTATTTACTTTCCAGCATATTGATATGAATGAATGGTGTGTTTCAAGCATCTTAAGTTGGTAATATTTTAGTTCATATTGATTCACCCCCCTCCCCGCCTCGGCATCCAGTGGTGTTCAAAAAAGGTGTCCAGTATAAAAATGTGTTTTCTTATTATAAAAGATTGAAAGAAATGAGGTGAAGCATATGATATTGCTAGAAGGTTGAAGACCAATGCGTTGAATATTAGGAATGGACAAGGCTTTCTTGTTAACACAACTTAGGTGTAGCTTCCATATCCAACACAAGGGGTGGAATGTGGAATGGGGAAATATGATGAATGGGTAGGGGAGATAGAAGAAATGGGTGACATTAAGTAATGAAAAAAGATTAGGGAACCTTGGGATCAAAGTACTTCAAATAAGTTATTTAAAAGGTCTATTGATGTGATATATCACAAAAGGAAATGGATGTATGTAGGATGAAGTTTAATGATTATGACATGATGGAGACTTAGGATCACAAGTTAATTTTTGACTTATTCCTTTTAGAATTTGTGGAGATGCTCCCAAATATTTGAGTAGTGTGGGAGATCAAATTTTAGGACTTGTATCTTTGACTTTGATTTTTGCATAGTCCAATAGCTATTGATTGATATTTGGACTAGAATTTTTTCTTTTTTCTTTTTATTTTTTTTAGATTGAAGCTTAATTTGTTTATGTCCAATTAGTATGCACTTTTCAGATTCTTGTTCATCCAAGTTGTTGGCATTTTCATGACCCATGTTGATTCATCATTTAAAACCAATATGAGAAACTTATAAATGATTTGCTTCCCCTTAGCCAAAAAACCCCATCTTAAGAAACCAAAAATTTGGTCAAGATCATAAGTTTTTGACCCTTTGTCAAGTCCCAATAAGGTTCTCACAACCTTGTTAGTGTGTGACATCATTCTCAAAGCCTTTTTTAGCCTATTGATCTCTTTATTTTCCCTTGGCTTCATCTTCCTTTTATCTAAGTCTTGGGTTCAACAACACTTTAAAGTGGTTTTTGAACCCTTGGTGGATCTCACTATAGATTTCAAAACCTTTATTTTCCCTCCACCCAAGTTGATGTTTCTTCTCTTTAGAGTTGAATTTCTCTTTCTTTGACCTTCCTTTTGAGTTTTAAAACCATTGGTGGGTATTGGCGTGGTTCTCACAACCATGTTTCCGTCCAACACTCAACCTAAAAATAAGGAAAGTGGCATGTGATGGAGGAAAGAAATAGGATCCATGTGGAAATATTTCATGAGTTTGTTGGAGTAAGGAGAGGAACCCCAATTCAATGATACACCCTAGTGACATATTTTACCCCTGGACACGTCAACTCTCTCTATTGCTAAGTAATAAATGTTTGAGTTTTCAAAAGTCTATCAGATTGATTGAGGGCCATTAATTGTGATGATCAATTACCATATTGTAAAGTTGATAGTGTGCCTTATGAACCATAAGATGAACCTACCAAATGATAGATCGATAGTTGAGATCCAAACATCGCTCAATGACCATGAGTTAGGGTTCATGTGTAGAGTTTTAGAATGATGAACAAAGAAGTTCATGCTAGTAGACCCCCAAATACCATTTTTCATATTTCAAGAAAAAAGAATGTCACCATTAAGGAGCCATGAATTCATACCATACTTATGTAGGCTCTCAAAAGAGTAGATACTTTAAGAGACTAAACAACTACATGAACTTAGTGATCAAAGCATTTTGAATAAATAAAACATTATGAAAGCTCAAAGTCCAACTGCCTTTGTTTCCATATCAAAGGATTTATTTCTACAAGTCACCCCTGTAGTTTTTAGCTTTATGAATAAAACAATGGTTAATCCTTAGTTACCAATAATTACAAATTCTCCCAACACTAAAAGTAGTCTTTCTCCATTCAACCATGTGATTGTGTTGAAAATCCAAGGTTTTTATTACAAAGAATATGAAATTGATATTAAATAAAAAAGATATATGTATAAAGAAGAAAATAAGAAATTGCTAGAGGATATTGCTATAACTTTAGATCCTACAACAACCAAATTATTTCCCACATATGACCCAAACAAATAAATCATGGAGTACATGATTCTTGTATCCAAAGTTAACAATAAAACCAAGTGTTAGATGGATCGATCTAAATATGAGGTGAGCATTATCCAAATGGATTTTTTGGAGTGAATTTTTTGATAAAATTAATGTATCAAAAAGGAACAACCAAGTGGTGAATACATCATTACTAGAGAGAGAGAGAGAGAGAGAGAGAGAGAGAGAGAGAGAGAGAGAGAGAGAGAGAGAGAGAGAGAGAGAGAGAGAGAGAGAGAGAATTCACTTACAATCTCAAAATTAAAAGTTAAAGGTAGACCTAGAAAATAAGAAAGCATGTAGGAAAGATACAAATAACAAGAGAAATGATTTAGAGAATAAGATTAAAAAACCTGTCTCTACATCTACAAACAAAGAGAATGATCAAGCACATGTAGAATAGAGTAAAATCAAGGAAAAGTTAGATGAAAGCATAAATCTAAATATGAAATCAAAGAGACAAATCATAAAAATTAGATCAAAACCTAGTGAAATTCAATACCCTAGAAAAATGCCAAATAGACCAAATGGAGAAAATAGCATGTCAATTAGAAATTAACAATCTGAAAAGGAGAGGGGCCAATGATAAATTGAGTATAGTTGTAATGAAAGAACAAGAGAAAAATGGGTCTTCTAGAAACAAACTATCTAAAGTTTGTAGACAAATAATAAGGCACATAAAAAAAAGATTTGGGAGGAAATAATGCAGAGGAATAATCAACTATTTTAATTTTTTCTATTGTCTATCGATTTGATATAAAACACTAGGAAGCTCAACCAATATGTTAAGGACAACAAAACTTGATATCAAGAGAGGAAATGCGTAAATTTTTTGTAAATGTTGCAAGGTGTGCGCCCTTGGTCTCCTTGTGCTATGCAACACAACACTTGGGTTTGTGACATGGCTTAACCACCTCTTGTGGATTCTATAAGTCTAGGGGTTGTATCAGGCATTAACAGGTCGATCTTTTGGTGCAATGTCAACCAAACTTGTAACAAGTGGTATCAGAGCTTGGTCATAGGTTCAAACCCCTTGCTTGCACTAAGGGGAATTGTTGCAAGGTGTGCGCCCTTGGTCTCCTTGTGTTGTGTAGCACAATGCTCGGGTTTGTGACATGGCTTAATCGCCTCCTGTGGATTCTATAAGTCTAGTGGTTGCATCAGGCATTAACAAGTCGATCTTTTGGTGCAACAACAACCACACTTAAAATAGTAAAAGCTCTACACATCCACTGATAGTGAATTGGTATCCAAATAAATTAAAAACCGTGTTGATTCCTTAATAAAGGTATCAAATACAATTTAGAAATGTTCCAATCTACATGATACTAAAAAAATTCTAGTTCAGGTTGTGAAAAAGTTATCGAACCTACATGAAAAAGTTGATTTATTCACACAACTTAGTTTGTCAAGGCCTTTTGACATAAGGGAATGATACTTTGACAATGATTCTTTAAATAATAGGATGGATTAAAAGATGAGGATTGATTTGGACTAGATTCCTTCAAAGGTAGACGAGACAAAAAAAATTGGGTTCTATCAAACTATTGATATCCTTGAATGCATCTTTGATTGGTACGTTCAAGTCAAGTTTTACTTTCAACTATAAATTGTCAATAGATTCGCAAGTCAAAAATAATAAGTTAGAAAAACTTTCAACTCCATCAAATGAATAGTGAAGCATGCTACAAAAGCTAATAAAATGATCTAGCACTAACCAAAGGCTAGAAATGTAATTTTTTAACTTGAAAGAGATATTGTAAATTGGTAATACTTCTATGTATTCATTCATTGAAAAATCAATATAAAATTAAAAACCATTTATGAACTTCATTGTAAATGATTCCAAGCATTGTAATTTGGGTAGGGTTTTGCACAATTAGTTTATATTTCTCATATGTCATGACAACTATTTGCAAAATAAATAACAAAAACTAGCTATATTCAAATCCAAGCATGAGAACAAATAATAATTTGTGGTGTTATGGAAATATAATCATTTTTGTTGTTGTCATATATTAAATTACAATTACAATGGAATCTTTTTTTTTGCTCCAAATTATCTAGATTTCAGAATCAAAAAATAGATTGACTGTTGTCATATGATCAATTTACTAATGTCTTGCCATTGTCTCAACAACCTTGCAAAAAATGGCCATCCAATGTTCAATGAAATAAAAACCGTGTCCAACCTAGAATTTAGCATACCCAAGTTTATAATGCCATAATTATCTACTCTACACAGTGAATGATGAATTTTTAGGAAAAAAATAGTTCTCCTGTGTGAATATTTCTCCAACTTCCCTTCTATAAAAAATAGAAGGCATTTCAACTAGCAACCTTTCTTCAAAATCTCTTAGCACCTTAATTAACTTTTCATGAAAAAATTGAGCGTGGAGAATGGTTTCAAACTCATCAAATTTTGTAATAATTTTTGAAATGGAATTAATACTATTAACATCAAAATTTGCATGATCAAGCAAGAGTCTTAGAAATTTAACTTGAGGAAACCAGTTGATTTGGAAGCATTTCAATTTGATTTTTGCCTGACAATTTTTTATTGCATTTGGCAATGTTTTATAAAACTCCCAAACCTTTTCAACAAGGTCAAGGATGTATGAAGTCTTGTGGATTAATAGATTTTCAATCAAATCACTTAAAACGTCTAACACCAGCGACCAAGAATCAAAAGCAGGGAGTGAAACTACCTTATTATACTCTTCAAGCAAGTCACTAAATATTTTCTCTCCATCATCTTTTGATCTTTTCTCATCCTATTTTCTCCTTTTGAGTTCATATTTCAACTTTGCTACTTCATCCTTGAGGGTCTTTATCTCTTGAACTAAACTTGAAGCATCTAACATTGGTAGTTGGGAAGAGGAAGGAGTAGAAGTATAACTAGCATATGGAGAAGAGAGGAGTGACACCACCTTATAATACTCTCCATGAATTTTTATTGTCAAATTTTAACTTACTCAAATCATCTTGAAGCTTATTAACAACTACCTAATTGAAAAGACCAATGTTGACTAATAATGCAGTTACTTGCATTGCATATGTGTCACTCAACCTTCTTACAACCAAGTTTCCAGTGATATATCCTGCCTTCTTTGCAATCTAGGAATTTTAGTCATCAATAAATATTGACCACATTGTCAATGCCTCATATTAAGAGATATAACCTAATCCAAAATACTACTCCTAAGCCTACTCTTTAATTGGTAAAGTTGGGAATTCCAAAGATTCCCTTCTGATGGCATCCAATATAATTGTAGAAGAGAGGTCTCATCCTTCTAGTAACAAACATCCACTATTCCTTACAATCTACCTTGTCTCCTCAAGGTTCATCTTCAATATATAAAAATTAAATTCCTTCAAGACTTTAGCTATAAATCTATCACTATCTTCATGAGTCCCCAATGCCAACCTTCCTCTAACCATATTAGAAAATTGTTGTTTTTAGGATAAATTCCCTAAATTATCGAGACTGCAAAAAATAATCATTAGACAAAAATGTAGAGCACACCAATGCTTTAACATCATCCACTACCTCTCCTCATGTTTCAAAGTTCATGATCATTCTATCCTAAGGCCTATCCTCAACCAACACTTTAGAGGAAGACCTAACAATTTATCTCAATTCCTCAATGTCTAGTAAATTTTCATGATAATCAACCAAAGGTTGAGGTGGAGCACCCGACCAAATAGAAGAGTGACACTTATCCACTAATACCTTAGGCATATTGGCAATATTTTTTTGCATTGTCTATCATTACTTTGATTCTTAGGACTAGTTCCTCCAAATTAGTGTGTACCCCTTTGTATGTCAGGTCAATCTTTTTTTATTTTTTCCTCTTCCATCTCTAACTTAACCCATATCTCTCTTTGACTCTCAACCTCTACATTAGAATAACTAGTTTTGTTTAAGTCATCAATCTGATCATGTTCAAGAATAAAGGATCCCTATCTGACCCCAACTGTGGTTTGATGAATAAAGTGTTCTGGATCATAATTTCTAAATTTTACAAAAGTCATCTTATATATAAATTGGATATATCAACTCCAATTCATGTTTTGTCATGATCTCAAAATTAGAGAAATATAAATTTGTTGGGATGAAGGATCCCTTCTTTTCATTTCTTAAATGAGTCTTGTCAAACTCATTCGACTACTAAATTATTTCTATGAAATAAATTATATCTAGTACATCTCTAGGCAAAATATGGGATTTAACTGGTATACCATAAACTTTGGTGGTAGAGCACCTAGAGTAGAAAAATGAGTCTCCCCAATTTTGCTTCACTCCTATCTCAAGCACTTTCTCAGAGGGGCCCAAAAATATCCTCACCATGTTAGATAATCTCCAATTTATTGGGTACCCCAAATTTTGCATCACACTATTGACAAATAATTCCTCAAATATGATATTATTGGAATTGTCACAATGCATGTCCCATAAATACATCCATTCTTAAATTGGCAAACTCTAATTCTACTCATCTACCTTTTTCAAATTCAGCTTTGGGCTCCAAGGCCAAGCCTTACTTCCACCATACAAAATAGTATGGCACAATAAAGAATAACACCTAAAATAAAAAATAGGGATACCCTATGTGATATCCACAAGGGATTTGTTAATAATATTAGAAATGTACATGGAAATGTCACAGAAGTTGTTGGTATATTTTTGTTGAATATCAATGGCCAACATCATCAAATGCATAGGCATCCTAGCATGTACATCCATTCCCAACACTTAGCAAACTACAAAATAAGTCTTAATGAAATATTTCTTAAAATTTTCATAATCAAAGGGTTCAACATATATCTTCGAAAATGAACTAGGCATCTCATCCTTCTTCTCCCTTCTATGAAATGGAAACCATCTAACCTTGAAGCTACATTTTTCCCTCTCGTATTTCCTTCTCAAAGATAAAAAATCAATGGGCATGTGCAACACATTAGGTTTTAACATAAATATTTCACCAATAGATTCCTTATCAAATTCGGCCAACAAAACATCCTTATTTGTGTAGACAAACCTGTTGTCTAGATTATAGATTTTAGCCACTACTCTAATTAGGTCTACATTGACAAAAAAAAGTGGGACAACAAGCCTTCCCAAATCCAATCTCCATGCATTGTTCATATGCATAGGGGCTCTACTATTTTTGTAAGCATACCTTGTTGAACACACCATAGGATTGAGGGGGGGTAAATCTATTCGAACCTCAAGAGTACTTAATTTTTTATTTTCAAATATTTAAACCACAACCATATAGTCATACCAGTAATAAATCATGAAAGCATAAAGCACAACAAACATATGAACACCAAATTTATGTGGAAAACCCAAGCAGGGAAAAACCATGATGAGAATTAAACTCACAATATGAATATAATTTATTACAATATTACCTCCAGAACTCATTACTCCTGAGAGAAATTGTAGAAGTAATGCACACAACTTAGGACAAGATACAAATGACTCACATAGCTGAAACACACTATCTCAGGGTAAGATACAAAAATAAACCAAGAGACACATTGTCTTTCAACAAAGAAGGGAATAGCTAAATTGAAAGAAACAAGATCCCCTCATCATGAAATTATCCATGAACCACTGTGTTAAGAGACCAAGATCATGGATAACATATTTGACTTCAAGCTCTATCTCAAAACTCTATCATATAGAAGATATTATCATCAAATCTCTTCACAATTGACTTTTGTACAACCTCAATATCAAATCTGATTACAAAACACCAATATCGGTTGCTTGTCAATTCACACTCCTTCCATACCATCAATTATACATCTAGACTCCTTTATATGCAAGATTAATTATTAAAACCATTAAATAGATCGACTATAGATAAAATGAAAAATATTAAATATATTTGGCCACCTGGACCAATAACAACCATTGTGGTCCACTCTAGGAGATAAAGAGGACCCAAAAACATCATAACACTTTCCTTTCAAATGATTCCAATGAACTACACACACCAATACATATTCCAAATTTGACATCAAATGAAATGTGTAGATAAAAATTAAATCATGTTAGCTAGTCAGTCCAAAAACAAATTTCCAACACAAATTGCACAATGTGGATCTACACATGCCATGGTGAGACCCAAAAAACTAACCAAAATCATCCTCCAAAGCAAACCCATACTAACAGAATATGATCCAAGTAGGATGTATCACCACAATCAACCAGAAACCAAACTAGCTAACAACACAATACTCAAAACATCATAAATCCACTTTCCAACTAGATCACCATCTAAAAACTGAACTTAAACACTACACAAATGACATGAACATATCCTGCAAACTACAACACTTGAATCCGCATATCTGGAAGCCACCAGGCATTCTCAGGAACCTATTCTGACAAATAACCTTACTATCAGAAAAAAAACAACAACCAATTCTACCATCTCAACAATAGAGGACCTATTTTCACAAATATTGTTTCTTGCACATTGAAACTTCCACTACACCATCCTTCCGGGAAAATTTCAACATCTCCACAATACCAAAACACATAATTATTGTTTCAATATCTTCACCTGACAACTCAACAAAATTAGAACACTCACATATCGACGTCAATGATAACACAAGATAAGTTGACATCAATGACAATACAAGACAAGTTGACATCAATGACAATAAAGAACAACGACTCAAGTTTCCAACTCCCCCCCCTTTGTCTATTAGGTCTCGGGGACAACTGAGAGGGGGGGGGGGGGTGAATCAGTTGTCTAAAACTTTAAACCAAAAATAACTTAATCAGTTACTTCTTTAATACCGGTGAGATAGTCTGTTATACCGGTGGATAGATTTAACAGATAAATGCAATACCAGTAAAGATTAATGTATGAAATCAAAACATAAAATCATCCACAACACATGACACCAGTATTAGTACGTGGAAACCTTGTAAGGGGAAAAACCATAATGGGAAACCTTACCCACAATCAAGTGATACTATTGCAGATAGTAAGTGTACATAAATGGGGTCCGGACATGCAGAAAGGCCAAGTGCCTAGAGCTCACTGCTCAAACACAAATGGGAGTCACATTGACTACAATTGGATGGTTAAATCCAAAAAGAATGTCTTGTTTTAAATAGCATCTTCATATGCTAGATTCAATATCGATGTAATGCTAATATGCCTTCACAAAACCCTAGCTTCACCTTCAAATGATGTCTTCATGTATAGCTCTGTTTAATCTAGCATATCCCTTCACAATATACCTTCTTCACATTCCACACTCAATCTTACAATTAAGATCTTACATTTATACCATAACCTAAGACCAATTTTAGTAGGTCGGCTCTACAAGATATTACAATAAGAACATTTTACAAACAATATAATATCCAATGCAATAACCAATTGAACATGTCGGCTTCATGCATTTACAATGTTTATTAATCATCTCCATAACATGCCATGCTAATCTAGAAAAGATAAGCTTTGCAATGTAACCCTAGATAACCCTAGACCTATTTGCCGGCAAAAGCAAATATGCAAATATGAATATACCAATGATTAATTCTCCAAGATGAGATGTCCACACGATGTCTTCGACATTACCAAGTGTCTTCCATGCCATACCAAGTGTCAGTGATCATTATATCCTGTCGGTGTACCATATACCAGTAACTGCAATAGTTACTTGCTTGCCGGGTGAATGTTTGTTGGATCTCCAAAAGTGCTTTTAGTAGGTGTTGACATCAATGACAAAACCATACCAAAATACCAACAATCTCCCCCTTTGGCATTGATGGCAACACAAGATGGAAAAACCATCGACGTGCCAAAACAGAAATGCCAAGTAACAATCTCTCCCCCTGAGACTAACATGAGTTTCTTTATGTTTCTCTATACCAAGATTATGTGTTTTATAATGTGTTTTCCATAAATATCTCTCCCCCTTTGACATCAAATGCCAAAGTTACAACATACCAATTGTTTTATACAAAATACCAACCAATTTCACTATACCAACTACTCCCCCTAAGAAGTAGCTTCCTCATCAAAGCCAGAGTAAGAATATATCTCTATTAATTCTGTTGGTTGATGATAGACATCAACTTTTTAAGTGTCTACCGGTGGGGATATGACCCCAAGCTGTTCTCTAAGATATTCAAAGGTCTCCTTAGGCAAAGGTTTAGTGAAAATATCTGCAAGTTGTTCTTTAGTATTCACATAAACCAGTTGTATTTCTTTTTCTTCAACTTTTTCCCTTAGAAAATTCAGTTTGATAGAGACATATTTTGTTTTAGAATGTAATATCAGATTCTTAGATATATCAATTGTTGCCGTGTTATGACAATAGATAGTTATAGGTTCTTTGTATTTTACCTTCAAGTCTTTCAACATTTGTTAAGCCAAATTACCTGTGTACAGTTAGTTGCTGCTGCAACATATTCTGATTCTGCTGTTGATAAAGATGTACAACTTTGTTTCTTACTTAACCAAGAAACTAATCTATTTCCAAGAAAAAATGCTCCTCCAGTGGTTCTTTTTCTGTCATCAATGTCTCCTACCCAATTTACATCTGTGTATGCACATAATTCAAATTTTTCATCTCTAGGATACCATAAACCAAGATTTGGGGTGCCTTGTAAGTACTAGAAAATCCTTTTTACTGTTGTCATGATTTTCTCTAGGATTACTCTGAAATCTTGAAACAATACATACTGCATTCATGATATCAAGTCTTGTTTATGTTAAATACAATAAACCTCCTATCATAGATTTGTACCTTGTTGGACTAACTGGGGTAGATTCATCTCTTAAAGATAGTTTGTCATTTGTAGTCATAGGTGTGCTTACCGGTTTAGAGTTTTCCATCCCAAATTTCTTGAGTAACTCCTTTAAGTATTTTGATTGACTCAAAAATATACCTTTTTCAGTCTATGAAATCTGCAATCCTAAAAAGAATCTTACTTCACCAATCATAAACATTTCAAATTCTTGCTGCATTTTGATAGAAAAGTCTTTACACAATCCATCTTCTCCTCAAAAAACTATATCATCAACAAAAACTTCAATAGCCAAGATGTCATCATTAGTCACTTTATAGTATAAGTTATTGTCAGCATTACCTTTAGAAAAACCAATTTTCAAAAGATACTTATCCAATCTTGTATACCAAGCTCTTGGAGCTTGCTTCAATCCATATAAAGCTTTCCTTAACCTACAAACCATATCTTTGTCATATGTCAAAGAAAATCCATCAGGTTGTTCAATATAGACTTCCTCTTCAAGATTTCCATTCAGAAATGCACATTTAATATCCATCTAATATACTTTGTAGTTCTTATGTGCTGCAAAAGCCAAAAATAATCTAACCGCCTCAATTATAGCTACCGGTGCAAAGGTTTCATTGTAGTCAATTCCTTCTTTCTGAGAATATCTCTTACACACTAGTCTTGATTTATTTCTGATAACTTTACCATCTTCATTAAGTTTGTTTCTGAATACCCATTTGGTTCCAATTACATTTTTATCTTTAGGCCAGGGAACTAATGTCCAAGTATTATTTTTCTCAATTTGTTCTAATTCATCTTCCATAGCTTTAGTCCAATACTTATCTTCACATGCCTTATTAACTGATGGTGGTTCAATTTGAGAAATAAGACATACCTCTTCATTTTCCAATCTTCCTCTTGTCATAACTCCTTTGTATTTGTTTCCAATTATCTGATCTTCAGAATGATTCAATCTTATATACTGGGGTGTCTTTGTTTGTTGTTGTTCCTCAGTCACAGTGGAATTTTTAGATGATACTGGTGTAACTGGATCTTCACTCTGTACTGCTGGATTCACTGTAGGTTCATTTATTAGAATTTATGTTTCCAGTTCAGAAACTATGTACCTTGAAGTTCCTCTAAATTGTTCATCAATCTTTACATTTGTACTTTCAACAATTTTTTGCAATCTCTTGTTAAAACATCTATATGCTTTACTCTTAGATGAATAACGAAGAAATATACCTTCATCACTTCTAGGATCAAATTTCCCAATATACTCATCTCTTCTAATATAGCATTTACTTCCAAATATTCTGAAATATCTAAGAGTAGGAGTAATACCAAACCATAGTTCATGAGGGGTCTTACCAGTTTCACCCTTGATGTGAACTTTGTTGAATGTATAGACCGATGTACTTACTGCCTCTCTCCAATATACATGTGGTAGATTTGCTTCTGATAACATACTTCTTGTTGCATCCAAGATAGTTCTGTTTTTCCTTTCAACAACTCCATTTTGTTGAGGTGTCTGAGGTGCTGATAGTTGTCTTCTAATTCCATTCACTTCACAGAATGTATTAAACTCTTTAGATGTGAATTCTCCTCCTTGATCTGATCTTAAACACTTAATTTTCTTACCGGTTTCATTTTCAACCATTGCTTTGAACAATTTAAACTTTCCAAGTGCTTCTGATTTTTCTCTAAGAAAAGTAACCCAACACATTCTAGAATAGTCATCAATGATTAGCATGAAATATCTATTACCTTGTAGGCTTTTAGTTCTAGCTGGACCACATAAATCAGTGTGAATTAAATCAAGAGCATTATTTGACTTTTTAGGAATACTTTTGAAACTAGCTCTAACTTGTTTCCAAATTGGCATTCCTTACATATTATATTCTAGGGTTTGACAATCTTAGGTAAATCTCTAACTGCCTTAGTGGTATTGATCTTTACCATGCAATCAAAGTTTACATGACAGAGTCTCTTATGCCATAACCAACTTTCATCTATATGTGCAATCAAACATGTCTTCTCACTGTTATTCAAAAGAAAGATATAACCTCTAGTTTGATTACCAATTGCAATTTCTAAACCAGTTCTGTTCATGATTTTGCATTTTCCATTCTTAAATTGTAACTGAAATCCTTTCTCAACTAATTGACCAACACTCAAAAGATTATGCTTTAATCCTTCAACATAGTAGACATTGTCAGTGTTATGTTTACCATCAAGAGATATTGAACCCTTACCTCTGATTTGACAAGCTTTGTCATCTCCAAATCTTACTAAGCCGCCATTGTATTCTTGAAAGTTTAAGAATTTACCTTTATCACCTGTCATATGATGTGAGCATCCAGAATCAATTATCCATTCATCTTTTACCTCAATTTTAGCTGCCAAGGCCTGTTCTACCAGTTGCACTATAGGTGTCGGTTGATGTTTTTCTATAGCAACAAAAACCCATCCATTGTCTGTCGGATCTTCCTCAAAATCATCAGTCACTCCTTCATCAGCTACATAACAAGATTTGTCCTTATTTTTCTTGAATTTGTATCTTTGATATTCAGGGTTAGGTTTGTATGTCCTTCTAGCTTCTTCTCTTAGTCTAGCATGTCTATCAAGGCATCTTGAAGCCATATGACCAATCTTATTACAGTTAAAACATTTAAAGGGTGTTTTACCTTCATACTTACTTCCAACTGGACCTTTAGGCATTTTTCTTGCAAATAGTGCTTCAAGTTCATCAAGTTCTTTCCTACTTTCTTCAAGTTCTCTTGCATAAAAGGCTTTACAATTAGATTTGTCAAATGATGATGCAGATGATGTTGATGCTTTGAAAGCTAAATCTATTTTTATAGTAGCAACATGACCAAATTCCTCAATTTCAAAGGCTGAAAGTTTTCCAATCAATGTATCCCTAGTTACTGATGTATTAGGCATTGTTCTTAATTCATTTATAGCAGTAACCTTCATTTTGTATGTCAGTGGCAATCCTCTTAAAATGTTTGAAACAATTTCATCTTCACTTAGAGTTCCTCCACAACATTTTATACCCAAAACAATTTCATTTACTCTTTCCATAAAAGTAGAAATTCTTTCATCTTCTTCCATTTTCAGATTTTCATACCTGACCCAGAAGCTTTCAAGTTTTGCAATTTTGATTGTGGAAACTCCTTCATTCAGTGTTTCCAAATGATCCCAAATAGCTTTAGCAGTAGACCTATCTGATAGTCCCATGATCTACTGATCTGATAATGCGCTCAAAAGTGCTTCTCTTGCTTTGCAATCATTTTCCTCATCTTTTGTCAAGTTAGGTGGATTAGGCTGACTTTGAGTAGGAGAAATATAACCATTCTTTGTAACATCCCAGATGTCCTTTCCAATGCAATTTAGATGTGTCTCCATTCTGATCTTCCATATCCCATAGTTGGTTCCATCAAGTTTAGGACTGTCCTTCCTAAAATAATTAGTAGACATTGGATCTCCTCAAGTTGTTAAACTTCTACAAAAGAGGACTTAGCTCTGATACCAATTGTTAGGTCCCAGGGACAACTGAGAAGGGGGGGGGGGTGAATCAGTTGTCTAAAACTTTAAACCAAAAAAAACTTAATCAATTACTACTTTAATATCAGTGAGACAGTTTGTTATATCAGTGGACAAATTTAACAGATAAATGCAATACTGGTAAAGATTAATGTATGAAATCAAAACATAAAATCATCCACAACACATGACACTAGTATTTGTACTTGAAAACCCTGTAAGGGGAAAAACCACGGTGGGAAACCTTACCCACAATCAGATGATACTACTGCAGATACTAAGTGTACATAAATGGGGTCTGTACATGCAAAAAGGCCAAGCGCCTAGAGCTCACTACTCAAACACAAATGGGAGTCACACTGACTACAATTGGATGGTTAAATCAAATAAGAATGTACTATTTGAAATAGCATCTTCATATGCTGGATTCAATATCAGTGTAATGCTAATATGCCTTCGCAAAACCCTAGCTTCACCTTCAAATGATGTCTTCGTGTATAGTTCTGCTTAATCTCACATATCCCTTCACAATATACCTTCTTCGCATTCCACACTCGATCTTACAATTAAGATCTTACATTTATACCATAACCTAAGACCAATTTTAGTAGGTCGGCTCTACAAGATATTACAATAAGAACATTTTACAAACAATATAATATCTGATGCAATATCCGATTGAACATGTCGGCTTAATGCATTTGCAAAGTTTATTAATCATCTCCATAGCGTGCCATGCTGATCTAGAAAAGATAAGCCTGTCGGTGTAACCCTAGATAACCCTGGACCTATTTGTCGGTAAAAGCAAATATGCAAATTTGAATATACCAATGATTAATTCTCCAAGATAAGATGTCCACACAATATCTTCGACATTACCAAGTGTCTTCCATGCCATACCAAGTGCTGGTGATCATTATATCCTGCCAGTGTACCATATACCAGTAACTGTGCAATAGTTACTTGCTTGCCAGTGAATGTTTGCTGGATCTCCAAAAGTGCTTTTAGTAGGTGTTGACATCAATGACAAAACCATACCAAAATACCAACATTGTCATTGATGGTAACATATGTGTACCACCAATAGAAAAGACAACTAAAATCAACGTATATATCTCTCCATCTTTCACATCAAGGACACAGGGCACTATACTAAATTTTCTCCCCCTCAAGGATAACAAAAACAAATTTGAGTAGTTCTACCTTCAAGTGAATTTCTTTCTCCCAATGAGTACATCACATCAAAGTGTAACCTAAAATATCACAAGATACTACAATAATCCCCTTGACATGGATATAAAAAAATTTAGAAAGCCTTATCCTTATTTTCTCCCCTGAGGACAGCAACAACATCAATCTTGGAAGCAAAAACAAAGCCCAAACAACTCCCCTTGTACAGATGCACCACTACTCATACTCTTTCTATCATTTGTATTTCTATCAACTGATATTTCTTGTTTCTTCTTAAATATTTTGGAATCATTATAGCATCATTATTTATAGTAATTTATTCCTTTATCATATCTTCATTAGCTTTGACAGCTTTCGGACTTGCTCCAACACAATATCTTCTAGGAGCCCAATATTCTTGTAGTTTCAACAACTTCTCCATCTATATGCATGATCATTCTTCTATAGACTTCCAGATCCTCACAAATGATGAGGTAGATACTAGAATATTTGTCATGCTAAAAACATCTTCAACATCCAAACCACAAGGGGGGTTGTAATATTTTCATTTCTCTCTCCCCCTTAGACAATGTATACTTTCTAGTTACTGGAAGAAGATTTAGTGCCACCAGAGGGTGTGGAAATATCCTCACATATTTCCTCCACCTTTTCTTTGAATTTCTTCACATATGTCATATTCATCTTCTCCTTTTCTTTGTTAGTATCAATCCTCTTTATAGGACCAACATACATCACTTTCCTTCTCCAAAATTTAGCAACGTGCCTAATTTCATTGCACTTCTAACTGTTAGACAACTCAAATAACTAGTGAACAATTGAGAGGGGGGGGTGAATTAATTGTTAACATGTTATATAACTTTAAGCATTAAAACCTTATTATCAAAATAACAAATATAATAGTTAAGCACAAATATAAACCATAGAATATTTACCAACTATCCACAAAATATAACACCAACATTTGTACATGAAAAACCTGGTAAAGGGAAAAACTGCGGTGGGAAGCCTACCTACAGTCAGATAATACTTCTGCAGTAAGTATGTGATTACAAAAAGAGGGACCTGCACATGCAGGAAGGACAACAACCTAAAATGCACTGCTCATCACAAAAGGAGCCTCGCTAACTAAAAAATAAATCTAGACTACAATCTGGAAATAAGAGTGAATTGCAAGAACAACATCTCCTATGCCTAAATACAGTTTCAGTTAAGCTCAGTACCAGAGGTCTTAAACCTCTTTCACCAACCCATTTTTTTTTATGAATAGGTCTTCTCTATTAGCTAATAATATTAAAGTACATATTCACAAAAAAAGGCCAGGGGATACAAGATCACCCCATGAGAGTCACATGTAAAGAAGCCGGAGCCAAAAAACAAAGATATTCATCAAAAAACTTCCTTAAGCAGCCAAAGAAGTGGAAGCTGGGGGGGGGGGGGCGATCTTGGTCATCTTTATCTCCCCATACATCAATGAGGCCAAGATTTGGGTCCAACATGGACCATCCATCTTCAGGTTCTTTTTCTTATTCTCCTTCCTTTTGTCTAGGAGGCAAAATAGCCAGAGCCAGGTTAGGAAATTTGGAGGTGGTGGAAGCAGGCCACCCATAACCATCACCGGCAGTAGGAGCTAAAGTAACAAGAGCAGCAAAAGGACACCCCAAGGAAAAGCCACGATGCAGAGGAGAAGCTAGGCGGTGCCTCCACGCATCGTATCTCCCACTAGAGGAGTGGGGAGGAGTCTGGGACCATGAGGTCTTAGAATGTCAAGCAGAGGAGATTTGGCCACGGTGGCGGCCATGGGGTGAAGTGCGTTTGACAGAAACAAAATCTAGAGACACTCTAGAAATTGCACAAGGGGCATTGCCCCAATGCTAAAGGAGCTCTTGTAAGTGGCCCACCTCAAGAGCCACTTTATTTTCTTGTACCTGAATCTGCATTAATACATTATTACAAATGCAAGCTTTAACATAGAGCGAGACATTAATATCCAAAGAGTTGTGAGTAAAATGAACAACATTTATATCTTTCCAAAGAGTAAATAAGATCTCCATTATGAAAGCATGTCATATCTAGGAAAACTTGAAGGGGATTCTAGGCGAACCTCCTAGAAGAGCCATATGCCAAGAAAAGGGCTCAAGTCAAAAAGGCCGAAATAAATCATGGATCCAGCTCCAATATTGTTGAGCTCTTCTACAAAACAAAAAAATGTGCATAAAAGTTTCTAGGTGGCCACAAAAAGAGCATTGGGGATCAGGTACCCCCAAATGTTTAAGTCTAAAACCCAAAGGCAACACTTGAAAAATAACACACCAAGAAAAGTGTGCAATCTTGGGTTCAGTGGTGGCAGACTAAACAATAGGAAACCCAAGTCTCCAGGATTTCTGAGACGACTGCAAATGCCACCGCTGGTTAAGAATATGGACCATACGAAAATGGGGCACCAACCAGAGATAACCCATTTTGGGTTTGTAGTTAGTGAAAGGAGTCCAAGGATACCACTTCCAATCCCTCCACCAAGGTCTGACAGATTGAATGACAAGGTTATGTAATAGATGTGAGGGCAAGGCTGAAACTAGAATGTCATAATTATGTTGATCTAGTCGAGACAGATGAAACTAGACCTGGAGGTAATCCCATGACCGAAGACTCATAGAAACTGAAAGGAAATACAAGAGCAAGGAAAGGAAAATAAAATCCAAGAAAGTTTATGATGAAGTAATTGTTACCAAGAGAAAAGAAAAACCTTGGAGCATCACCCAAATGTGAAGAAGGAGGCACAAGAACTTTTGAAAGGGGAAAAGCAAAGAAAAACCCCTTGTGATATTATGAATGAGGCAATGCCTAAAATGAGAGAGAGAGAGAGAGAGAGAGAGAGAGAGAGAGAGAGAGAGAGCAAGAAGCTCTTTACAATATTGTCATTAAGAAGAAATGAGAGAGGAGACATCTCTTAAATAGAGATGAGGAGAGGAGTTACAAAGTAACTCCCAAATCTATGAATGCCACCATTCATAAAATGTGTGTGCCATGTGTCCACATCCTCTTATGGAGGAAATCTAATATTCCTTAATAAAGGAAAATAAAAGAAATGACTTGTCCTCACACATGTACTAGAGGACAAATTACATGTAGGAATTCCAAAGGAATATCCTAAACTAAATACAAATAAACCTAAGCTAAGTAAAGATTAAATATTCTAACACCCCCCCTTAAGCTTTACTTGGGGAGCTTACATCAAACCCTTCAATGGGTTGTAATCCAAGATTTTTACAATGAAATTGGAACTTTTCTTTACAAAGTGGCTTGGTCAAAATATCTGCAACTTGGTCTTCCCCTTTGCAATAGAGGAGTGAAACTTGCTTGTCTTCAATTTGTTCTCTAATAAAGTGGTGTTGGAGAGCAATGTGTTTTGTCCTTGCATGGAAAACTGGATTTTTAGCCAAGGCAATGGCACTTTGGTTGTCACAATACAATGGAGTTGGTTCGTGTTGAGGTAGACCCAAATCTTCAAGTAGTTTTCTAAGCCACAAGACTTCTTTGGAAGCATTAGTGCATCCTTTGTACTCAGCTTCAGTGGATCCAAGAGAGGTAGATTGTTGCTTTTTACTATTCCAAGAAATTGCTCCTGAACCAACAAAAAAACAATAACCACAAGTAGATTTCCCATCATTGGGATCTCCACCTAGATCGGAATCAGTAAAACCTTTTAAAGTAAAATCAGAATTTGTATCATAAAACAAACCTACATTCATTGTTCCTTTAATATATCTTAAAATTCTTTTAGCAACTTTAAAGTGTGTTTGTTGAGGTTTAGACATGAATCTAGAAACCAAACCAACACTATAAGCAATATTTGGCCTAGTAAGAGTTAAATAATTTAAACTTCCAACTAATTGTCTATACAAAGTAGGATCAACAAGAGGAGTTTGCATATCAAGCATTAACTTAGTGCCTAATTCAATAGGAATTGAAACATGATGAACATCATTCATTTTAAACTTATCTATGAGATCTTGAGCATATTTACTTTGAGATAAGAAAATTCCTTTAGAGGTTTGCCAAATTTGCATTCCTAAGAAATAATGTAAAAGACCTAAATCAGTCATTTGAAATTTTTGATTAAGTTGAAACTTAATATCAGAAATCAAAGTATTGGAACTTGAAGTAAGAATCAAATCATCTACATACAAGATAATAATTATAATATCATCTTCACTATGTTTAATATACAAGTTAGGATCATTTTTACTTCTAATAAAGCCTTGAGAAAGAAAGAATTCATTAATCTTTGAATACCACTCCCTAGGAGATTGCTTTAATCCATAAATTGATTTCTTTAATTTACAAACTAAGTGTGCATTACCTTCTTTAATAAAACCAGGAGGTTGAGACATATAAATTTCCTCATGTAAATCACCATTAAGAAAAGCACTTTTAACATCCATTTGGTGAATAGGCCAATTCATTCTAGAAGCTAAAGCAAGCACAAGTTTAATTGTAGGCATTTTAGCAACAGGAGCAAAAGTTTCTGTATAATCTAAGCCTTCAATTTGAGAAAAACCTCTAGCAACTAATCTAGCTTTAAATTTACTAACTTGATTATTAGCATTCAATTTAGTTTTATAAAGCCACTTGCAAGAAACAAGATTTTTACCATGAGGCAAGGGAACTAAATCCCAAGTTTGGTTAGAAGTTAAAGTATCATATTCTTCCTTCATTGCTTTTTGCCAATGCGGTTGATTTTTAGCTTGATCAAATGTTTTAGGATCATTAGAATTCATAATAGTAGTCATTAAAGCATAATTACAATAATTAACTCTTCTAGATTGAAGTCTATCCATTCTAGCTAAGTATTCATCACTATCTTGAATTAAAGATTTAAACCATTTAGGTCTTCTTTTAGAAGTAATGGATTCATCACTAGAAGAAGAGTCATGAGGAGTAGAGTTATTATTATCATCATCACTGTCACTAGAAGGAATAGAAAGAGATGCATTAGGAGTAGGGTTAAGAGAAGGAGGTTGGTCCTCCACAAGCACAACTTTGGTTTGACCAAGTTCATCATCCTCCACTTTAGAACAATCATGAATGCCTTTTTCTGCAATACAAACATCTCTTGCAACCTTTACCTTGTTAGTAATAGGATTGTAAACTCTATAACCTTTAGTATTTTCATCATAACCAACAAAAATAAAAGGAGAAGATTTAGCATCTAATTTTTTTCGTTTCTCCTTAGGTTTGTGAACATAAGCTATGGAACCAAAAATTCTTAAATTCTGCAAATTAGGCTTTCTACCAGACCAAGCTTCTTCAGGAGTTTTATCCTTTAAGGCTTTGGTAGGTGTTCTATTAATTAAATATGTTGCACAAGCCATAGCTTCAGCCCAAAACTTGTAATCCATATTTTTAGCATGCAATAAACATCTAGCCATTTCAACAATTGTCCTATGCTTCCGTTCTGCCACACCATTTTGTTGTGGTGTATAAGGAACGGTAAGCTCATGTTTAATTCCAAACGATTTCAAATAAGCATTAAATGCATTATTGACATATTCTCTTCCATTGTCAGTACGAAGAATCTTAATTTTAGAACCAGATTGCCTTTCTACAAACATATGAAATTCAGTAAAAACATCAAGCACTTGATCCTTACTATGAAGGAAATATATCCATGTTCTCCTTGAAAAATCATCAATAAAGGTAAGTGCATACCTTGAACCTTGGATGGAGGGATTCTCCATGGGACCCAAGAGATCACTATGAACTAGATGCAATTTAGTGTATGCCCTCCAAGATTGACCGTGAGGAAAGGGTTCCCTATGCATCTTACCACTCATGCAACCATTGCAAACAATTTGAGAAGGAACAATACTAGGCAATCCATCAACCATATTTGCTTTTTGCATCAATGAAATATAATCAGAATTGAGATGGCCAAGTCTTTCATGCCATATAGTAAAATCAATAGTAGTAAGCAAAGAATACTTTGGAGGAGCAAATTCATAGAACTTGAATAAGTTATCACTATCCATTTTAGCAGTAGCAATAACATGATTAGTGTTTGGATCAATGATATAACATATGCCCCTATAAAAGTTAATCTTCTAATCTTGACAAAGTTTAGGAACTGAAATCAAATTTGATTTTAATTCAGGAACATAAAGAACATCATGTAATTTCCCATTAGGAACATTCACATCACCAATAGCTTCAACTTTACAACTATGATTATTAGCTAATTGAACAGGAATATTAGAAGTATCGGGATGCAAAGATTCAAAACATTCTTTATGAGAAGTAACATGTTGAGATGCGCCAGAATCAATAATCCACTCAAGTGGTTGAGAAACATTATAAGTACATGTAAATGCATGACGAGATGAATTACCATTATTATTACCTTTCTTATAATGAGGTTTATGTTGATTATTTTGATTATTTTGATTCATGGGCTTTTTACCATTTTGTTTCTTAAAACAATTATTAGTAATATGTCCATCTTTCCCACAATATGTGCAATGGGATCTTGTTTGAGAATTATTCCTTTGATTATTGTACGTATTATTATGATTATTATTATGAGAATTATTATGATAGGATTTAGAATGAGATTGATAATTAGAAGATTTGTGATTATTATTATGATTATTATTATGATTATGATTATGTTTATTATTATTAGATCTAAAATTATTATTATGATTTTGATTTTTAGACATAAAAGCATGTTCACTACTTTTAAGAGTACCAAATTGAATTAATTTAGCTTCCTCTTGACGCAATAAATTACGAAAAATATCATATGTTAATTGAGTAGCTAAGCTAGGAATAGCAAGTTGAGCATGAATATTCGTAATAAATTGTTGAAATTGACGAGGAAGACATTTTTTAAGAATAAGATGAATTAAACGTAAATCGGCTAGAGTAACTCCTAAACCAGTTAATTGACTATTAACAGAATCAAACTTTAATAAGAATTCATCCATAGTTTTTAAATCCGTATACCTTAGATCTTCAAGTTGATCTTGAAGTTGAATTTTTCGAGATTCATTTGAGCTATCATAAGTTGTTTTTAAAATTTCCCAAGCTTCATGCGCTTTTGTACAATTTCCAATTAAAACATACAAATCAGGAACCATTGAAATACCAATTAAACCAAGTGCTTCCTCATTTTGAGCCTTCCATCTATCTAGGTCGGCTTGAGGAGCAGATGTAGCGGGTTCAAAGGTTTTATCAGTCGTAACATCCAAAAGGTGTTTGAAACGAAAAATAAACGAGATATGTGTTTTCCAAGAATGATAATTGGAACTATTTAATTTAATTTCCGGAATTAATGTAGACATGATAGCAAAATAATAGTTTGTAAAAAAAAATTACCCCTTTGATTAAAAAATAAAAATAAAAATTAACCTCCTTGATTTAAAAATAAACCAGATTTGAGTAATAACTATAACAAAATTTATGTAAAAAAAATGTTATATTCAAATCTTAAATAACAAATTAAAATTTTTTTAAAACAAACTTTATTTTAAAAGAACTTTAAATCTTTATTAATAATAAAATAAAATTATTTATATTAACAAAATTATTTAAAACTTAAAAAAAAATTATAAACTTAAAAAGGTTAATATTAAAGAAAACTTGTTTTAAATAAACTTTTACTAAAGAAACTAAACTATTAGTGTAAATAAAGGAACTTTACTTTACACGTATAAGATAAAGGAAAGGTAAAAAAAACTTGTTAAAGACAAATATGCATGAAATGAATGTTACCAACCTTGATACAAATAAAAGACCAATCACAAGATAGAGGCGTTAAAAACAGTGAGGGCGATATTGACAAGTTTTACACGTTGATAATGACAGAGCAAATGGCACAGACTGCAGAGACGTTACTTTGCAGAGAATCTACAGTGCAGAGATGTTGAATGACAAGAATGAATACAAAACGCAGGTATTCGACTCTAAGTGGACAACAACGACTTTAGTATATCTTTTGACTGGGCGTTACATTTGAAAAAGAGATTACAACTTGATAGGTATTCGAACTTTGTGAGATTTTAACAAATCGATTGATGAGGAGCTAAATGGTTACTATGACTGTAGAATAGAGATGTCTCTGAGCTTTATCTTTTTGATCATTAAAGTCTTTGCTGGGCATACAGCGTGGAAATGTTCTCAGTACAGTGAGTGGGGTTTTTACGAAATGGTTATCAATCAAAAAGGTTGCGTCTGGAAGTTTTGCGCAGGCTTTGCCACTACGCCGTCAATGCAGGTTTTGGAGTGAAGGGATGATACACCAGATGAGGAAAGCGTTGTATGCACTATGAATTTAGTAAAGCACACCAGTGACTCTAATTTCTCGCCATTCTCACCGACAGCAAACTTACAATACAGAATGCACTCGAGAAAAATCTTAACCAGGTAAGCCGAAAAACCTAAACAGGCAAGCCGAAAACCCTTTGAGAACGCCCAAAAAATATATAGGAAATGCTAGGAAGTTAGCAGTCTCAGCCACCAAAGAAAGGTTGTTACTGATGAGAAAAAACAGGAACGTTGGCCAACGGCTCTCAAAGAAATGTCTAGAAACAACAATGTTACCGTTGATGCACCTCTTATATAATAGGATAAACTGTTTGATCAATTTGTCTATGGCTCTGTGTTTGCTGCAAGCCCCACGCCCACCTGGAGACGCCCTGTGTTTCCAATGGACTATAGTTGGAGAGTTTGTAATGGCTCTAGGGATCGTTTATAGGTACTTTGAAAATGATTTTAGATTTTAAATTTTCAAAATGCTTAAATACAGAGAAGGTTTGAAATAAAATGATAAAGAATAAATTATATCTGCCTTAAAGAGAAATTATAATAGTTTGCTACAATCAGTTATTCTTACAATATAAACTCTTTTTATTTATCAATAACACCTGCAAATAAAGATGTTAGGACTGAATGGCAGATTCAAACAAATTGAATCAGAATAGTTGTAAACAAGAAAAAAGTTAAAATCTGCAAGTGAATCAGAAATGAAATTTAATAATAAATTAGCTTTGGCGGCAAGCCGACCAAATAGATTAAGGAGACTGAGTTTGGCGGTAAACCTTCCAAACTTTGCACACTAAAAAAAACAAAAACTTTGGCGGCAAGCCTTCCAAAGATACAAATTTAAACTAGAAAGGAGGAACTTTGGCGGCAAGCCTTCCAAAGCCCTTTTTTTAATTAAAAAAACTAGAATAGAAGATTAAACCTGCAGGCAAACTTGTTAACAAGTTTGAAAAAAAAAGTTAAAATTTGAAACCAAAACCTGCACAATAGAAAATATTAGAAAAAGAACTTCTTCTCCTCTCAAGAATGCCTCCAACAAGGTGAACTCCACAGAATGGTAACCTTCATCAATGTCAACTTAAAACAAGGATTAGAAACCTACTCTGATACCATGAAAGGAAATACAAGAGCAAGGAAAGGAAAATAAAATCCAAGAAAGTTTATGATGAAGTAATTGTTACCAAGAGAAAAGCAAAACCTTGGAGCATCACCCAAATGTGAAGAAGGAGGCACAAGAACTTTTGAAAGGGGAAAAGCAAAGAAAAACCCCTTGTGATATTATGAATGAGGCAATGCCTAAAATGAGAGAGAGAGAGAGAGAGAGAGAGAGAGAGAGAGAGAGAGAGAGAGAGAGAGAGAGAGAGAGCAAGAAGCTCTTTACAATATTGTCATTAAGAAGAAATGAGAGAGGAGACATCTCTTAAATAGAGATGAGGAGAGGAGTTACAAAGTAACTCCCAAATCTATGAATTCCACCATTCATAAAATGTGTGTGCCATGTGTCCACATCCTCTTATGGAGGAAATCTAATATTCCTTAATAAAGGAAAATAAAAGAAATGACTTGTCCTCACACATGTACTAGAGGACAAATTACATGTAGGAATTCCAAAGGAATATCCTAAACTAAATACAAATAAACCTAAGCTAAGTAAAGATTAAATATTCTAACAGAAATTTTGGAAAATAGGTCCTTTGGTGTTCGAATGTCGTGTTTGTGAAAACGCAAAGCACTAACTCCCTGGATCTTGGCTAGTGGTAACCCTTGCACCTGAAAGAGAGGTGAGCACTAGAGGTTGTGTTGATTCATGGAGATCCCATCACAAAAAACCATCACCCACCCACTGAAGCCAAGGATTAGTAGCTTCCCAAGAACACCAGATGCTTTTAACAACAAAAGTACCCTGGATCTGAACGGGGTCTTTCATAATGAGAAGGGTTTGAAAACCAATCCCCTTCCAAGCTGACCTATTGGCAGGAAACCCTGAAGAAATACAATGTCAAAGAAGGATTTTTCAAGCCTCATCGCCAAATAAGGTTCTGATGATCCATTTAGTAACTAAAGCAAGCCCTTGTTTCTGGGTAGAAATAAGGTCGAGCCCTTTGGATTCCTTGGGAAGGAAACAATACTCCCAAGCGAATCTATGAAAACCTTGATGGTCGGAACCAAAGGCCCAAAGAAAAGCCCGCAAAAGTCTTTCCAACTTCATGTAAGAGGCCTTGGAAGGAACCCAACATGAAGAGTAATAGACATGACTAGCAACCAAAACCTTTGAACAAATTTGAAATTTTCTAGCCAGAGAGAGAGGCTTGATTATCCAATATGCTAATTTTTTCTCAATCCTGGCTAAAACAACATTCCAAAGGTCCACATGCGAATCTTGAAAGGCAAAAGGAATGCCTAGAAATGAAAAATTTCACCATGATGAAGTCATTTCCAACCATATTGAAGAATCCAAGGTGGGGCGGAAGAAAAGACTGCCTATAACATTGTGTCTTGTGCCATTGAATGGCCGAGCTGGAAGCCAAGCAAAAAGTGTCCAGACATTGAAGAGAAGCCTGAATATTATCCTCTTCCTCAATGAGAGTGAGAAAGGAGTCATCCACAAAATGGCCATTGACAAGTTGAGTAGGTGACTCAGGTAGGGAGATTCCATTGATACGTCCAGCAGAGATGGCGTTAGCAAGTAAGTACTCAAAGCCCTCTGTCGCAAGAACATATAAAGTAGGAGCTAGAGGACAACCTTGGCAAATGGATATGAAAAGACCAAAAGCCTTAGACTAATGGCCATTGATGGTAATTCAGGCCAAGGCATCTCTGAATAAAATCTAGATAGAGTGAATTAATTTGGGGCCAAATCCAAGAGCTTTGAGCATAGCCAGAATAAATGGCCACTCAATGCGATCATATGCTTTAGCGAAGTCAATCTTAAGGAATATTGCCCATTGTTTGGAGTGTCGGGCCTAATCCATCCCTTCCCAAATAGCAATAATATTATCCAGAATAAACCTAGACTTGATAAATCCAGTCTGCTCCAGATGAACAATCAAGGGTAGAAGATGATGAATCTTGAGAGCCAAGGCTTTGACAATGATCTTATAGGATACATTGAGAAAGGTAATAGGCCTCCAATTGCAAATGTCCTTTGGATCCCCAGCCTTAGGGATAAATTTGATGTTACCCCGGTTAAGTATCTATCCCAGGGATTGGGAATGAAAAGATTCAAGGTAGACCTTATGTAGGTCGACCAATACAAGGCCAAAGGGCTTTGTAGAACTCACAAGGGAAGCCATCACATCCAGGGGCTTTATCATCCGCCATAGAAAAAGTGGCTTCCTTGAGATCATCAATGGTCAATAAGAGATCACAAAAGGTCTGTTGAGACTCGAAAAGCCTTTTGGGAACAATAGCTAAGCAATCTTGTAAAGCTTGGGCTTTGATCGGAGAGTTGCCCTGCGTTGTGAACATCTTCTCATAATAAAGGACAAAAGCTTGCAGAATATCAGGAAGCTCAGTGAGAACAACATGCCCCTCTTTGATTTTCTTAATCCCTACAGAGGTATGATAGGCGCCCAGAGCCAGGAAATTTTTTTTGGAGGCCCTGTCACCCACCTTGAGCCAATGTAACCTAGCTTTTATTTGAGCTCCTCTAGTAGAATACTTATCTTCAACTTGTTTCTGGTGATGGAGTTGGGCTAACCAAAGTTGCAAGTTAGAATCAAAAGGATTCAAGGTCAAAGTTTTTGTGGTAGCACAAAGATCTTTGGTGGTTGCATCATACGAGTGTCTGCATTACATGGCAAGTTGTCTACCATAAATGCATAGAAACCTCGCAGAGTGGTTAATAGCATCATTCCACCATGCAATCCAACCAATGCGATGATGAGGCCTTGGTTCCAAATTACAAACCCTTTGAATGTGGGCCATCGTGCCTTGATGATGTAGGAGAGACGTGTTGAGCTAAAATTACGTCTTGGAAGGATGCGACCTAGCTGGTTGCCATTCAATACTAAAATTTATGGGGAAGTTATCAAATAAAGTCACATCAATGAGAGGAGTGACAGGCAGATATTGATCTTCAGAAAAGAAAAAAAAAGATTGCGTGGTTATCATAGCACGATCAAGCCTTTTAAAAATTATGTCTGAGCCAGCTCTGAAATTAGACCAAGTGTGTGAGACCCCACCTAGTTGGCGGTGGTTGGTGTTAAGGTGAAAAAGACCCAACTTATTATGCATATAGTACCAAGCTTCCCTCTCGCCAACTATCCACCGAAAAGGCAAAATTCCATCCTTATCGATCGCCACCTCAACCATATTGAAGTCACCACACATGACCCAAGTTGCAGGTGGCAAAGTATCAGCAATCTAGCACCATAAGTGTGATCTATCAACTGCATTATTGGGAGCATAAACATTAACAATCTCAATGGAGTGATTATCAATTGACAACAAAACCCATACAATGCGCTGCATGGGATCAAAACCGTGAGAAATAACTGCAAATATCCAATGAGGTGAAAGGAGAGTAGTAAGTCTACCTTGACCAACCTCATGTTGGGAACCAAAAACAAGGCTATCCAGCCAAATAACATGGTGTGTAACAGTAAGCATGAAACCAACAATTTTAACTTTCTAAAGGCAAAGAACATCCAGGTCTAAAACACGTTGATGAACATCTCTAACAAAATACTTTTTTGGTGAGGTCTGTGAGACCTCGAACATTCCATGAGATGTAATTCATGAAAAATCTTGCATGTCATCCTCTTCCCCAAGAGAGGAGAAGCTATTGCACAAAAAAACTAAACTAAGACCGAGAAGAGAGTCCCCACCTTAAATAGCTTATTTTCTCTGAACAACCTATCATCTCAGCACGCCCAAAAGGGTTGCAAGAGCAGCATAGAGAGTGTGGAGCATAAATCATAGACACATCTTGAGGAGTGCAAACCCAAGGGGGTCAAGCAGCACCCTCAGAAGAATCCTTCCTGTGCTAGCCAGGGTTTGAAACCAAAGTGAACGACGTAGAGACCACCTGGGCAGGCGGTGCCTACATAGGAGACTCTGTTGTCATTTGATAAATTGATCCGACGGGTGGATTTTGGGTAGAAGCCATAGATTTCTTGCCTTTGTGAACCATAGTGGTCTATTTATCCTTCTTATCTCCCTCCACAGGTCGAGAGTCAGTCTCCATAATAGGGAGTTTTATTTTCGGTACATCCAAGGGGCAATCCCTGATTTTTTGTTTCGTCGACTGGCACTGATAGAAAGTGTTGGGAAGGTTCAAATAAAGCACCTTCTAGGTGAAGGTATTTCCACCCACTTGAATATCAATAGTTTCTTTCAGGTCACGGGAAAGGTCGACCTCAACGCAAACCCACTTTTGAGGGTGAGCATTAAAAAACCGGTATGGTTCAAGACAAATAACTTTTCTAATAGACTGAGCAATAGTTTGCATGAAAGGCCAACAAGGCAAGGAAGACCAGGGAACTCAACCCA
The DNA here is from genome assembly GCF_030272615.1 of Cryptomeria japonica. Classification (NCBI taxonomy): domain Eukaryota; kingdom Viridiplantae; phylum Streptophyta; class Pinopsida; order Cupressales; family Cupressaceae; genus Cryptomeria; species Cryptomeria japonica. The sequence continues at coordinate 558,806,730 of NC_081408.1, read as the reverse complement.
GACCGTGACTCACAAATTTTTTTCATCTAAGATAGAAAAGTCTCAAGACCAACGCTAAAAAACCAGAAGGGAAGACCGAATGGTCCATGGCCCATGAGAGAGGATAGCCTCAACATGGGAAGGGTTTGAGAAGAGAAACAAAAAGAAACCCTTGGTGAGGCTTTGGATGCCATCAAGTCAGACTCTATGAGGAGACCAAGCTTTGCCGACCCAGTTACGAAGCATGCTTTCAAGAGGGATCCTACCCACAAAATAACCTATCAAAGTGCATTTTTCAAGCCACTCACAGGCATTATCAAAATCTTGAATAGGAAGCACAACATCAGGTGAGGACATACCTCGTGAAATACTTTCAGAACAAATTTGCAAGGGCATTCTTTCTACGGCATCGTGAGGGTCCTTCACAACAACTCCAACACCAGCATCAATTGTTGGGCTAAAGCTAGTTGGAGCCATAATAAACTCTAGAATCTCGTAGTAAATGCGGTCTGAAAAAAGTAGTACGCAACCTCAAACCCAGAATCCAATGATCAGCCAAGTCTTCCTAAGACTGAAACAACATAATCCAATCAAGTCCAACTGAAAATGTATTGGGATCATCCACCAACATGTTACATAAACCAGTCCATAACCTAGCAGAATAAGATAGCATTAGGTCCGGACCAATCTCCAACACCACCGATCAACAAGAACACCACTTATCAAGTGCATCAAAAGATCTGCAACAAATCTCTGATGGAAAAACCCTTACCGATGACCAAAAGGCTTACTAGAACAAATGATAGCTCCTAAGTCATGAAATCCCAAACCAACTTATTGTGATACACATCTGAATAGCATGAATGACATATCCAAACTAATTTCACAAACCAAAGTATACCAGAGCATACTGGATCAATATCATAATCCAACCGCTCTACCGGAACCTATCGAAAACCAGTAAACAACCAAAACAGTCGATGTTGGCATCAATAAAAAACTATCAATGCAACACATAATCAATTCCTCCAATTTTCCAACAATCTCCCCCTTTGGCATTGATGGCAACACTAGATGTAAAAAACATCCAAGTGCGAAGAAATGCCAAATAATTCTCCCCTAAAGGAAGATAGCCAACAATCTCCCATAAAATGATATTACAATGAAGTTAACAAACTCCCCCTATGAATGATATCCATGTTAAGTTCTGATCTCACTTTGACTGATATTTTGTTAACCTTTGTTTTTCACATACATCTCTCCCCTTTTGACATCAATGCCAAAAATATGACATAAACATCAAAGAAAAATCATAAATCCATCGAACCACACAGTTGACTACTCCCCTTGAGTAGTAGCACCAACACATCAATCCAGAATGAATAGTAGCTTTGTAGATGCAACTTGAACTAATGTCAATCAGCATCACTTAGGTCTCTATCAGAGGGGCAGGAACCCCCAATCTATCTCTGAAGTACTCAAATGATTCCTTAGGCAAAGGTTTAGTGAAGATATCTGCAATATTCTCTTTAGTGTTCACATATATCAATCTAACTTCATTTGCTTCTACCCTCTCCTTTAAAAAGTTATACTTGATAGATATGTGCTTTTTCTTAGAATGAAATACCATATTCTCTGATATGTCAATAGCAACAGAGTTATCATAGTGAATAACTATTGGTTCATTACAATCTAGCCTTATATCCTTCAACATTTTCTTCATCCATAGAACTTGTGTATAGTTAGTAGCAGCAACAACATACTTAGCTTCAACAGTAGATAAAGAGGTACATGACTACTTCTTGCTGATAAATGAAATAAGTTTCTTTCCAAGAAAGAAAGCTCCACTGGATGTGCTCTTCCGATCATCAACATCTCCAGCCCAATCTGCATCTGTATATGCACATAGTGTAAAATCATCATTTCTAGGATACCACAAACTATATTCAGTTGTTCCTTGCAAATACCTGAAAATCCTTTTCACCACACTCCCATGATTCTCTCTAGGACACTCTGATATCTTGATACAATACAAAATGCATTCATTATGTTCGGTCTAGTTTGAGTCGGATATAACAAACCTCCAATCATAGACTTGTACCTTGTAGAATTTACCGGTGTTGATGCACCTATCTTAGTGAATTTCTCACTTGTAACCATAGGAGTACCAACCGGTCTAGAATTTTTCATACCAAATTTATTCAAAAACTCCCTAGCATACTTAGTTTGATAGATTAAAATACCTTTATCAGTCTGAGTAATCTGCAAACCTAAGAAAAATTTCATCTCCCCAATCATAGACATCTCAAATTCATTCTTCATATTATCAGAGAATTCCATACATAACTTATCCTCACCTTCAAAAATGATATCATCAACAAAGACTTCAACAATAAATATGTCATCATTAGTGATCTTATAATATAAATTACTGTCAGCATTACCTTTAGTGAAACCAAGCTTTAGAATATATTTATCCAATCTTGCATACCAAGCTCTAGGGGCTTGTTTCGATCCATATAGAGATTTCCTTAACCTGCAAACCATGTTTTTGTCATCTGAAAGTGAAAATCCATCAGGCTACTCAATGTAAACTTCCTCTTCAAGATCTCCATTCAGAAATACACGCTTAACATCCATATGATAAACCTTGTAGTTCTTATGGGCAGCATAAGCAAGAAATAATCTTATAGCTTCAATCCTAGCTACTGGAGAAAAAGTCTCATCATAATCAATTCCTTCCTTTTCAGAATATCCTTTACAAACCAATCTAGCCTTATTCCTCACAACTTGTCCATCTTCATTCAATTTATTCCTAAAAACCCATTTAGTCCAATAACATTCTTATTTTTACGTCGAGGAACTAAAGTCCATGTATTATTCTTTTCTATCTGATCTAATTCCTCTTCCATAGTTTTTATCCAACATTCATCTTTACATGCTTCAATTATTGATGCCAGTTCAATTTGAGAAATTAAACATACTTCATCAACTGCCATCCTTCTTCTTGTCATCACTCCTTTATTCTTGTCTCCAATAATCTAATCTTCTGAATGATTTAACCTAACATACTTAGGAGTCTTCTGATTTTATGTTCCTCTGCTTTGATCTTCAATTACTGTTGAATTTTATGATACTGCTGGAGTAACTGGTTCAACATTCTATTCTGATGTAGGTGCTACCGGTTTAGTTATGATCATTTCCACTACCGATTCTCTCTCATAAGTTTTGATTTGACTTTTGTTCAACTCATCCACCTTGACATTAATGATCTCCATAATTCTCTGCAATCTTTTGTTATAACATCTATATGCTTTTCTTTCATTAGAATAACCAAGAAATATCCCTTCATCGCATCTAGGATCAAACTTTCCAATGGAATCATCTCTTTTGATATAGGATTTACTACCAAAGATTATGAAATACTTAACTATAGGTGTATGACCAAACCAAAACTCATAAGGTGTCTTGTCAGTGTCTCCTTTTAAATGAACTCTGTTGAATGTGTATATCATCGTGCTCACAGCTTCTCTGCAGTAGATATGGGGCATATTAGCTTCCATCATCATAGTTCTAGCCACATCCAAGATAGTTATGTTCTTCCTTTCCACAACTCTATTTCACTGAGTTGTCTGAGGTGCAAATAATTGTCTCCTTATCCCATTCTTTTCACAATAACTATTAAATTCACTAGATGTGAATTCTCCACCCTGATCAAGCCTTAAGATTTTAATCTTTAATCCTGTCTCTGTCTCAACTTTAGCTTTAAATATTTTAAACTTTTTGAATGCTTCATATTTCTCCCTTAGAAAAGTAACCCACACCATTCTAGAATAGTCATCAATGATTAGCATAATATCTATCACCCTGAAAACTTTTGATTCTAGCAGGACCACACAAATCAGTTTGAATAAGATCAAGAACATCATTATATTTGTCTTGTATACTCTTAAAAGAAGTTTTGACTTGCTTTCCCATTTAACATTCCTTACATACCATATTTTTCGGCTTCACAATCTTAGGTATATCTCTAACTGCCTTAGTAGAGATGATCTTTACAATGCAATCAAAATTCGCATGACACAACCTCTTATGTCATACCAAACTCATCAATTTTTGCAATCAAACATGTCTTCTCACTGGAGTTCAAATGAAATATGTTACCTTTAGTCTGGAAACCGGTTGCAATCTCCAATCCAGATCTGTTTATAATCTTGCATTTTCTATCCTTGAATTATAACTAAAATCCCTTATCCACCAACTATCCTACACTCAAAATATTATGTCTTAAACCTTCAACATAATAAAAATTATCTGTATCATGCTTACCATCCAATGATATAGTTCCTCTTCCCTTGATCATGCATGCTTTGTCATCTCCAAATCTCACCAGACCGCCATCAAATTCTTGCAAAGATAGAAAATTCCTTTTATCTCCAGTCATATGATGTGAACATCCACTTCCTATCACCCATTCATCCTTGTATTCAACTTTAACAGCAAGGGCATTTTATTCAGGTAGCAGATCATCTTCCTTGACATCCAAGAATACCCATTCCTTTCCATTGTCAGATCCACTAGCTGAATCTTGTGTCAGTTCATCATTAGAATCAGTCACACCTTCCTCAACTGCATAGTAGCAGTATTTGTCTTTGTTCCTCTTGTACTTATGCTTGTTCTAATAATCATGGTTAGGCCTAAAAGATCTTCTAGCTCTTTCCTCAAATCTTTAATTCCTTTTAGTACATCTAGATGCAAAATGACCTATCTTATTACTTGCGAAATATTTAAAAGGTGATTTTCCTTCGTACTTACTTCCTGTCGGACCTTTAGGTACTCTTCTAGCAAATAGGGCTTCAAGTTTCTCAAACTCTTCATCTTCTTTCTTCATTTCCTCTAGTTCCTTAGCATATAAGGCTTTCCAATCACTCTTGTCGGTAGATGATGTAGATGCATGAAAAGAAGGTTCAGATTTTGCAACTCCAGAAGGCCAAATTCCTCAAGCTCAAAAGAAGATAACTTCCCAACCAAGGTATCCCTATTAACAAAGGTGTTTTCATTATTCTCAACTCATTAATTACAGTAGCCTTCATCTTATAAGTCACTGGCAAAGATCTCAATACTTTAGAAACTAATTCATCTTGGCTCAAAGATCCACCACAACACTAAATTCCTAAAATAATTTCATTAACTCTCTACATAAAAGAAGTAATCCTTTCATCTTCTTCCATCTTCAGGTTCTCATATCTCACCCGATAACCATCAAGTTTAGCAATTTTAATAATAGGGTCACCTTCATTCAGAGTCTCCAATTTATCCCATATAGCCTTTGCAGTTGATTTGTCAGTTAGTCTCATAACTTGCTAATCAGAAAGTGCACACAAAAGAGCTTCTCTATCTCTACAATCATTTTCAATGTCCTTATTCAAGCCTGCTAGAGGAGGATTTCCAGATGCTAGATTATGAGGTATATATCCTTCCTTAGTGATCTCCCAAATCTCCTTACCAAGACATCTCAGATGAGTATCCATCTGAATCTTCCATACTCTATAATTTGTTCCATCAAGCCTAGGAATTTCTCTTTGGAAAACAGTTGCAGATGAACTTGATGAACTTGAACTATTAGATACCATAGGATATTCCTCAATAGGTTAAGCTTCTAAAGAGAGGACCAAGCTATGATACCAATTGTTAGACAACTCAAATAACTGATGAACAACTGAGAGGGGGGGGTGGTGAATCAATTGTTAACAGATTATAGAACTTTAAGCATTAAAACCTTATTATCAGAATAGCAGATATAATAGTTAAGCACAAATATAAACCATAGAACATTTACCAACCATCCACAAAAGATAACCCCAAAATTTGTATGTGGAAAACCCAGCAAAGGGAAAAACCACGATGGGAAGCCTACCCACAGTCAGATAATACTTCTATAGTAAGTATGTGATTACAAAAAGAGGGGCATGCACATGTAGGAAGGCCAATATCCTAGATCACACTACTCATCACAAAAGGAGCCTCACTAACTACAAAATAAATCCAGATTACAATCCAGAAAGAAGAGTGAACTGTAAGAATAACATCTCCTATGCCTGAATATAGTTCTAGTTAAGCTCACTACCAGAGGTCTTAAACCTCTTTCACCAACCCAATTCGATCACCTATGATTGACCAAAACCTCTGCATATGATTATAACCTTATTCATACACAAATAATCCTACATCCCCAAAACCCATGATCTACAAAGAGATCTTACATCATATTTATACCAACCTTGGACCTAAACAATTAGGTCGGCCACCTAAAATATAATACAATAAATTTATAACATAAACCCTCAATCCAATGATCAACCAAGTCGGCCTAAAAATGAAAAAACATAATCCAATTAATAGATCCAACATGAAACGTATCGAGATCATCCACCAACACGTTACATAAACCAGTCCATAACCTAGCAGAATAAGATAGCATTAGGTCCAGACCCAAATACAAAAACAACGGTCAATAGGAACACAAAAAAGATAACCAATAGCATCCTGAAAGCCATCTAGAAGCCTCACCAACACCACTTATCAAGTTCATCAAAAGATCTTCAACAAATCTCTACTGGTAAAATCCTTACCGATGACCAAAAGGCTTACTAGAACAAATGATAGCTCCCGAGTCATCAAATCCTAAACCAACTGACTATGATACACATTTAAACAGCATGAATGACAAATCCAAACCAATTCCACATACCAAAGCATAATGGATCAATATCATAATCCAACCGCTCTACCAGAACCTACCGAAAACCGGTAAACAACCAAAACAGTCAGTGTTGCCATCAATGACAAAACATAAATGCAACACATAATCAATTCCTCCAATTTTCCAATAGTAAAAAGTCATACCTTATTCTAGACCATTTCCATTTCTTCTAACATTTATATCCCTTCTGCCACTTCCACACCTTCTAATAACACTTTTGCATTCAATATCCCTATGACCAAAATTGTTGCAAGTATAACAATGTCCATTGAAAGGTTGAAAATTCCTACCATTTAAATTCCATATCATCCTACTTTTGCACCCATTAGTCTTATGACCAACATTGATACAATTGTAATACTGGCCATTAAACAGTTGAGATCTGATCAATGGTCTCCATCTTTGCAAGAATATCATGAATGGTTCATTGTTCTTTTGTTTTGTGTTGCAAAGGTCAAGCATGGTGACCTCATGTTTAATGTTATAAGAGTGTTGTGAAACAAACTTGTTCACCAACTCTTCAAATGATCTAATGGGATTTGTGAGTTTTGAAAGCCATTCCATCATTTGTCCTCCTAGGCTTCTTGGAAATAACCTCACCATGTAGGTGTCATTGTGGGCAAACTCCAAGTTCATTGTGCAAAATTCCCTTATATGATCACGGGGATCACTTTTACCATTGTATTTGTCATACTTTGGTATTACAAAGTTTGGTGGGAATGGCATCATGTTTAAACTTCTATCAAAGGGATAAGGACATATTACCTCTAAAGACAATCTTGTTGTGGTCTCTTGTTGCATGTCTCACATTTGTTGTTGAAGTGCTTGTAGTTGTTGTGTAAGTGTAGTAAGGGGATTGTTTTCATTGTTGGTACCATGATTTTTTGTGTTATCTTGATCATTAGTGTTGTCTTGGTCATTAGTATTATCATGATCATTTTTATTGTCATGGTTTGTGTTGTAGGTGTATGCTCTTGATTTTGTCCTTTTTACGCTCTCAGTTTATTTTGGTTGATCTGTGTCAAAATCCTCAAGGATCTTCACACCTTTTCTAGATAGCAGGAGGAAGAATTTTTGTTTGTCTATTTTGATGAGTTTCTCCAGGAGTTTTTGTAGGCTAGATTCTTGTTGGACCTCTTTGATAACGTCATCTATTATATCTTCCCTATCTATATTTATGTACTTTTTCCAAGTGTTAGTTTCTCAATGTCCCATGCTTGATTCAGGTTCTGCATCCTACTCATTTTTATGGGATCATGTAAAAACTGGCATGTTATTGATTTAATTCAATAAGTGATTGGATCTTTAGGAAAATAAGATAAATTGATCTTTCCTTCTTTGTTGAGACATTGAGAGAATGTTGACTTTTGTTCGAAGGCACATTCTTGCAAGGTGTCATCATCAAAGTCAGTTCCTTTATCACATAGATAGATATGAAAGTGGTGTAAGAAAGTGCAATGTTTTAGGAAAAGTTCATGGTTTATGTAGACAAACTTCCTTCTCTTTAAGATTCTCTTGGCTAGGTTTCTTTCTCTTCAAATTAGTTTTCTAACAAAGATTCTTCCTCTTTAAGTGTTAAGGAGTGGTCATACAATTGATCGAAGTTAATGTTGTTGATAGGTTGATTTGATAACAAATACCTTGTTTGGATACTCAAGCTTACTAAGTCAAATAGAGTGTTTGATATGCCCCCTATTGATGTGACTAAGTATGTCCAATGATATAATAAAGTTCCCCGATTTGAACGATGTTGTATCCTGATTTTGGGAACAAGATTGATTTGACTAACTTGAATATCTAGACTAAGTATTATGATGTTTGATATTGGTTGAAATTGTGTCACTTGGATTAATAGTTGATATTCCTTTGATTTTGTTGGAAGAAACCTAATTTCTACAAGTTGTAAAGTGATTCTTGAATTTGTTGTTTTTTTTGCAAGATGTTTGTTTGATATCTAACAAGAACATAAAAAACACACATGAAAACAATACTAGTTTTTGTCTTAATCTAACATGAAGTGTATGTTATTTTGAGGATCTTTTCAAATCCCTGATTTTTTCACTAGTTTGGTATGAGAAAAATACACCAAGAAGACTCTTTATTCAAGGGTCATAAATAATATCATAGCCCATAGCTTGATACTCCTTTAGCTCAAACAGCCCTGCCACACCCTAGAATGTGCCTAATTTTTTGCCTTTTTCCAAAAGTTGAACCAAAGAGGATTGCTACGCAATTGGATCATTTTATTGGGAGATGTATGGTGAGTGTCTTGGGGGTGGATTCTTCCCCACCCTTAAACTATGATATTACAAATGTCACGTTACTGACTCAATGAAGCTTCTAATTCTAAGGCTTTATAATAAGGGTTTTGTTCACCATGGCAAAAGATAAACTCCCTCAATAGGCTTCCCAATATTTAAAACAAAGGCTTTTCGTATCTCAAGGATACTAGGGCAAGGCTATCAATGCACACTATTGTTGGATGAGATTTTCATCTCCATCCACATTTGATTATAGTGGGTTGGTAATCTTGGCTTTAAGCTATTCCCCACTTAAGTCGTTCCCCTCTTACTGGCCTTATAGGCTTCTCAGGAGGGCAGGTCTGCTAAAGGTTTTATCTTATTGCAATAATTGAAACAAACCATTTAAAAAGTGAGTTTGGATTTTTGATCACCCAATTAAGGGGAGAGCATATGCCTATCACTTTCGAGACATGGTTTATACTTGTTCTTTTTAATCCTTCATTGCAATGATTATCTAAGTACTATTTGGAGATGTTGCTCCAACAAACATGGTGTTCATTTTAGCCCCACATAGCAATTATTTGAACTTGAAAGAAAACCTGGTTAACAAAATAAAATCGCTTTGCTAATGACAATGTGGTTTGTTATTTTTAACTTTCACAAAGAGATGTTGATTGTTCCTTTTATCCCTTGCAAAAATAAAAGATTTTATTTGTTATTTTAAGAGGGCACCAAAAGGAAGTGTGAACCTAACTTGCAAAAATGGAAGTTTGGTTTGTTGTTCTTTTCACCTCTTTGCAAGAAATAAAATGTGATTCTTTTTAAACACCAAAAAGAGAAGTGTAATTCTTTTTAAGCACTTTAAATGAAGATGAGGTGCTTTTTACTTTTTTGCAATAAAAAGAGGTGAATTCTTTTTACCTTTTGCCAAATTGAAAGTTTTTCTTGTTCTTTTTAAGAGCCCAAATGAAATGTGAACTATCCTTGCAAAAAGAAGTTTGATTTGTTGTTCTTTTCATCCTTGCAAGAAATAAAATATTTTGATTCTTTTTAAAGCCCAAAAGAAAGATGAGGTTCTTTTTAGTTGCACCGAATGCAAAATGGATTTCTTTTTAGCTATTGCAAAAGAAAAGTGAATTCTTTTTACTAACTTTGAAATAAAGCAAGTAAAAAAAAACTAAACTAACTCCTTTGGAACCTGCAAAATCCACTATTAGACCTGCAAAAATGAGTTAGTAGCAATCAATCTTGATGGTGGGCTTCACAAGCCTGAATTTGAATTTGTTACAATGTTTTTTTCTGTTCTATGCGTTAAATGCGCTAGAATAAAGAGTGTATGTGCCAAAATAGAGTTCAAATGCGCTTCAAAAACTATTATATGCGCTACAAGAAATTGCATATGTGCTAGAATAATGTTCAAATGCATCAGAAGAATATTTATATGTGCCAAAAGATAGATTATGTGTGCTAGAAGATAGATTATATGTGTCAAAATATAGTTTATATGCACCAGAATAGTGTCTGTATGTGCCAAAATAATGTATGCATGCTCTACAGGAAATGTTATATACACTAAAAATTTCTTGGCGTGAACCTACAAAAAAATTTGTTAGAATGAGTGGGTACCCCACGGTGGGTGCTAGAAATGTATACTTGAAATGAGGGTTAGCCAATAAACAGCATAGACAAGAAAGTATACCAATGAAACATAATAAAACACATATCTAAATGACAAAACAACCTAAATCATTCATCTCCTAAGATTGTTCCATTGTTCTATTTCTCCAAAGATCCTTCAAATCAAGGTGGCTCTCAGCTTGGATGAGCACTTGATCTCTAAGATGACTACCTAAAGAATGATGGATATATTGTTGGCATTTTTCATAGAGATTGCATTAATGATATGTTGTCATTGATGTCAATTGAACTGGTAAAAGGTATTCATGTTATTGTTGATATTGTTGTTTTTGATATTGGCTAGTAATCGGTAAGAAGAGAGTTGTAGAAGATATTGTAACCAGTATGTAAAGTTTGTGAGTTGAACCGGTGAACCAGTGTAAAGGGTCAAACCTTTCTATGTAATGTAACTGGTAAACCCTATCAGTTGTTCAACCCTAACCGATCAAGTTTGTTGGTTTACTATCTGATGAGCGGTAATGATGGAGACACGTGTGATAATTGTATGAGGATAAATTCAAATTGATTTGGTACATTTTCTTATTGTCTAGGGAAGGAGCAAAGTGGATTACATTTAATGCACAACGTGTCATGAGCTACAAAGTCCAATGGAGCAGTGATCATGGAGTAGTGATCATGGAATTGTCTTGAGGAATGTGAAGAGATTGTCATGATTTCTAATAGTCAAGATTGAACCGACTTGTTTGTAATCTCAATGATGAGAATTAGGTTTTTTTTGTGTTACCGACCTAATTATTTTGTATTTAAGGTCGATGAACTTATTTGTAAAGGTTGTTGGAAAGATTGGTAGAAAACCTGTTGAGTGTATGGTTGCCCAACCAGTGAATGGATCTGCACTTTGAGTGAAGGCAGATTAAAGCTTAGAAGGATCTGATCAAGCAAATGTAGTGCTACTTAGCCAAATCAAGAAAACCTGTTGTTTTCTAACAATCAAAACAGAAGTAAAATCCTTTAACCGGGTAAGCTCTAACAAGCTTGGTTACTCATTAAATCCTCTAACAAGGTGGTCCATTAGTTTGGATTCTTAAATCCCCCAGCGAGGTTACTCCTAACAGGGTATTGTGTTTCTAACAAGGCCTATTTGTAAATCCCTTAACTGGGTGATTCCTAACCGAAATTAGTTTTTAATAGGACTTATTGTAAAGCTCTTATAGGCTTTGGCTCCTAACAGGGAAAACTTCGAAAGAGTTCAGATAGCTATCCTTGTGAGTCCCATCTCACTATGGTTTTTACCTATTTGGGTTTTCCACATATAAACATTTGTGTCAAGTGGTGAATGCTTTTGTGGTTGTGATCTTATTTGTTGATTTGGTTAACTTCTGATAAGACATGTTAAGTAGAAGAATTGAGAGATGAATATGTTGAGTTAAGAATAAGAATTATTGATGTTTACAAGATTGAAGGTGTTTACTGTTAAAAGGTGTCATAATAGTTAAACCGGTTAATGTCAAGTATTCCTAAGAATATTGATCTTGACTGAGATATTTTTACTTTTTTTAACTGACTTTGAGCTTGGGAACTTTGTATTAGTTTTTCAATATACTGATTCACCCCCCCTCTCTCAGTATTCTACTGGATACTTATTCTTTCATCATACCATCATATATGATCAAAGATCTAAATGCAAAGCAACTAATATCTTAGCATGATATTGATATGATACTAGTTATGATATGGTGCAAGATGATGAGATTAGTATGATATTTAAGCTATCATGAGATGATACTGAGATTATCTATTACTAACATGATATGCTATAATATGCTAAATATGAATTATTCTAAGATTATAATGCTACTAAATGATCTAATTACTATTATCAAAGAGAGGCTAAAATGTTTGATGAAATGAGACTATAACTTAGATGCATGAAGACTTGGATTATGTTAATGAAGGAAATGAAGCCTATTTATAGAAGAAATGGGCAATTGGAGGGTTAAGTTTGAGTAATCTTAACAAGGGTTAGAATTGAATGATCTTCAATCCTTGTGATATTTTCAACCCAATCCTATGTTGACAAGTATCACCATGAGGAATCTTGAGAGGATATGTAAGAGGCATTAACTACCTGAGAAGACATGGTGGTTACCTTAGGAGGTAAGGTTAGGGTTTAGTTATTGGATGATACTTTTACCCAAAGGATAAACTCTTATGCAAGGGCTAATAGGATAACTAGGGTCAAAGCAATGAGTGCTTGAAGAGACACATGGGTTAGTTAAGGGTTAAGTTAGACAAAAATTCTCTAACCAAGGGTTGAGGTTAAGTTAACCATTAATGGTTTTGAAGACTTTAAGGGTTAACTTGTTGGAGACACAAAGCCTTTAATGGTTTATGAAGACTTTTAGGGTTTGAGAAGTGACTTGTTTTTTCTTACGAATGTGACAATATTTAGGATAGGATTAGGATAATTAGAAGGGATTAGAAGAATCTAGAAGGTGGGTTAGTGAGCAAGTGAATTTTGTAGGAGAGTGCAAGTGGGAGAATTTAAAATTTTTAATTAAAATAAAATGATTCATTTCAATTAATGGGTGCAACTTGCATTTGTAGGGAAATAGAAGTGGGAGGATACTTTATAAATAAATATTTATTTATTTATATTTGAAGATGAATTTAATTAAATGTAAATTCAATTAAATGCGGAAAGGGGATTTAATCAAATAAATAGGATTTATTCAATTAATTGAAGAAAGGTTAATTAATCAAATATTAAACTTGATAAATAGTTGAATAGAAGAAAAGAGACATTAATTAATTAATGGTTGGATAAATTATAATTAAACAAATAAAATTCATTTAATTAAGTGGATAGAAATAGGTGTCTACAATTAGAGTTCCTTACTTTATCCATGAACTTTTCTCTACTAGCTTTATGCAGCTTGTTCATGAACTCCCACTTCTCTTCTACCAAATTCTTGTCTTTCGAGTTAGGTATTAGTTCCATTATCCGGCTTTCCTTTGTCAAATTCAATTCTTCTTCTACTATCTTTGCCCAACTTTTATCTTCTAAGACATTCATCTCTATTATAATAGTAGGGATAGCCTTAGTCATAGATACATCCTCAGTTTTATTACAAACTTGTGCCAATAAACAATTTCCTCCATTTTTGTCCTTCACATAGTAAACATTCCCATAGTCCTTGTACCTTTTACAACCAATTTTCTGTAGCTTCTTTTTTTCATTTCATATCCAAGCCCCTGAAATGTGACCTTATAAACTTTTCTACACATCTGACTCACACTTAATAGATTATGTCTCAGACCTTTAACATAATAAACATCATTAGTTTTATGATTACCATCAATAGAGATGCTTCCTTTTCCACAAATAGGTGAAACTTCTCCTACAAACTTGACTCATCCACCATAATATTCTCAAGGTTAATAAACTTGTCTCTATCACCAGTCATATGGTTTGAACATCCTGATTCGATGATCCATGCCTTTGGTTCCACTTTTTCATGTAGTGTAATCTTCATGCTAACAAATTTCTCATTTTTTGAACTTATAGACCATCCATCATTCTTTTCTTCTATAGCTAGGAACATATATCCTTCATTTGATTCATTGTCATCTTGTTCTTCAAATGAGTAGGCCTTCATTGAACAAAAAATTTTCTTTTGTTTGTCTCTATCATCTCTTCTAACATCTTTGTTATTCCCTCTATAGTTATCCTTTCCTTTGTTATCATCATTAGGTCTTCCACCATTATCTTCTTTATACATACATCTAGAAGCATAATGACCAATTCTTCTACAATTGAAGCACTTTGGGGATAACTTACTTTGTACTTCCTAGTTCCTCTCTTCAATCGTCTCACATATTTTTCTTCAACCTCATCCAAGTCTTCATTTTCTTCTAGTTCTTCTTTAGGATTCTTTGTGGGTTTGAATGCAACTTCTTTCTTTTTATTTTTGATGTCATCCAATTCAATAATCTCAAAGGCAATGAGTGAACTAAGGATTTGATCCACAATGTACTTATTCGTGTCATGGATTCTTTTAATGGCATACTTCTTCGATTTATAGCTTTTGGGAAATGTTGTCATTATCTTCCTTACAACTTCTCTTTCTTCTACCATTCCACCAATACCTCTAAGAGAATTTATAGTTTCATTCACTCGATGAACATAGCCTTCAATGTTTTCATCATCTGAAATTCTCAAACTTGTGTTTTATATTTGTAATCTTGGCTTGCTTTGTCTTTTCATCATCTTCAAATACACTTTTCAATTTCTCCTAGATTTATTAAGCTAACTTCACCCCTGTGACTTTGCTAAATAATTCATCATTCAAGCATGTGAGAATTGCAACTATAACCTTTGCATTACTCTTATATGCTTTGATTTCATCCAGAGTTGTAGAACCATTCTACGGAGCAGTATAACCCTTCTTAATGCTTTCCCCAAATTTCAACCAGCACAGTTGCCAAATGATATTCCATCCTTTCTCCCCAATAAGCATAGTTTGTGTCATAAAACTTTGCAGCCTCGAACGAGTAAAACTTGTGCCAAATTTTTGGATCTTCCTCAAGTGGTTAGGCTTCTTAAGAGGAACCTCACAATTGTTGAACACACCATAAGACTAAGAGGGGGGGTGAATCACTCCAGACCTCGAGAGTACTTAATTTCTAATCTTCAAAGTTTAAACCACAACCATATAAGCATAAAAATAATAAATCATGAAAGCATAAAGCACAACAAACACATGAACACCAAATTTATGTGGAAACCCCAAGCAAGGAGAAACCATGATGAAAATCAGAATCACGATATGAATATAATTTATTACAATATTGCCTCCAGATCTTAGTTCTCCTGAGAGGACTTGTAGAGCTAAGGTGCACAACCTTAGGGAAAGATACAAATGACTTGCAGAGTTGAAACACATTGTCTCAAGGCAAGATACAAAAAGTTGCAAAGAGACTCATTGTTTTTTGGCATAAAAAGTAATAGCTAAATTAAAAGAAACAAAATCTCCTCATCATGAAATTATCCTTGAACCATTGTGTCAATCAATCAAGATCATGACTAGCATATCTGACTTCAAGTTTTATCTCAAAACTCTGTCATATAGAGGATATTATCATCAAAACTCTTCACAAATGACTTTCACACAACCTCAATATTGAACCCACTTGCAAACCACCAATATTTGTTTCTTGTTAATTCACACTCCTTCCATACCATAACTTATACATTTGTACTCCTTTTATGTACAAGATTAATCATTTAAACCCTTAACTAGGTCAACCACATATAGAATGAACAATATTACATAAATTTGGCCACCTAAACCAATAACAACCATTACAGGCCACACCAAGAGATAAAGAGGGCCCAAAAACATTATAACACATCCCTTTCAAATGATTCCAATGGGAAACATGATAACTTGGCAACAAGATTCATAAGGAAGCATACACTGACATACACCGGCACTAGGAGGTAGTCACCGATATTGGACTATCCAGGGTTACACTAGCACCAACACTGGCACCGACATCCAACACTACAATAAAGCCGACATTAGGCTTGGATTCAAAGGAAGTTTTATTTGTAAAATCAATTTATAATTATTGTATAAGACCGACATTGTATATCTTTTGTAATGCATTGTAAGCTGACATAAGACATATTGTTTGTGAAGGGTATATAGGTCAATTTGTTAAGGAAATTATAGATATAGATGAGATATATTATAATAAGGATATAGGAGACTGTGTAATGCAAAGTATATGTATGTAGATCATTTGTATGCAAATGTTATATCATGCAATGGTCTGGAGATAGTTTGGAAAGCATTCTTGGAGGAGAGGAGATACCGGTAGAAGTGTTCAAGGTTTATGAACTGGTACAGAGCAGAACTATAATCAAAACACTTTTTGGCATAAAAGATGCATTTTTTAAGTTCATTATTACTATTTTATTTCAGCAGAAGCTTGTATTGAGTGAGACTCTTTTGTGATTAGCAGTGTGCTCTAGGCAGTGTGTCTTCCTGCATGTGCAAGCCCCCATTTTATGTAATATCCTTTCATATGGCTAGTGAACTGATATTGTGGGTCACAAACCCCACCATGGTTTTTCCTCTTTGAGGTTTTCCATGTATAAATACTGTGTGTTATGGTGTTCATTAATGTGGATGATTTATTTGCTTCAAGTTATATATTTCCTCATTTACTGGTTTATATGTGTATGTTATAAAAGGGTAAAATCATTTGTTACTAGTAGAACACTGATTCACCCCCCTCCCCCCCTCTCAGTGTTCTTGGATCCCAACAATTGGTATCAGAGCCTAGTTCCTCGGAAGAATTTTAATAGCTTGAGGAAGATCATGAAACCAGAATCATTGAACATGGCTATGGAGTAGCAACTTGAGATGTCTCTTGAGGATTATGATGCTGAAAGGATGAAGAATTTAAAATTGCAAGATGAATTAAATTATGCTAATGAATTCATTCTTGTCCTGCAAGAAAGGTTATCATCAGCTCAAGCAAAGAGAAAGGAACTTTTGCAAAACCAGGATGATGAAGAGAAAAATGCACTTAAGGAACAATGTCAGAAACTGAGTCAAGCAAACATGCTCATGAAGAATGAAATGCAAGACCTAACTATGATGTTATCAAAAGATATTGAGGATAGAAAGAAGAAGGAATAAAATCTTGTTATATCTCTAAACAACAAATTTGATGAATGTGGCAGATTGACTCATGAGAATAATCTGTTGAGAACTAATTTAGCACACTCCCAGAACAATGAACAAGAGATTGAAAGACAAATAACTACTCTAAGAGATTATCTAACTACTACAAGTGAGTATAAAGAAAAATTCAGGATTAGTATTGCACAGTTGGATGACTTATTGAAAAGACAAAGGCAGAATGATGATTCTAGAGGACTTGGATTTGTACAAGGTGAAAGCTCTGATACTACAAATGAAGATCAGACAACTGGTATGTAGAACTCATCGGACCAAAGGAAATCAGTAAGGAAATCTAATGCTTATAAATTCAATGGTAGATTCTTTGTTTGTCATAAATTTAGGCATATGGCTAAACAATGTAGAAATAGAGAAAATCAAAACTACAATTTTGTTCCTGGTCAATACACAAATTGCAAGAAATGTGGTCATAAATAAGAAGATTGTAGAATGACTGTCAAATTTCATGCATGTGGAAAGGCTGGTCATTTGGCTAATCAATGTAGGTCAAGGAATGACACCGGATATGTTAAATAAATTCAAAAGAATAATGTTACATGTTATGCATGCAACAAAATAGGTCATATTGCTAATAACTGCAGAAGCAAGATTCAACCAGTTAACAATGATAAAGAAAATGAGAAAGGAAAGTAGAAGGTAGATGAAATAAAACAAGATCACACCAAGAGATGGATTAGAAAGTCTGAAGAACCAAGTGGAGATGGATCTACACGGGTAGAACAAAGAATTCCTACATCGGCAAGAAATTCCACCGGTAACTGAGGCATATGCCTTAGGGGTTGGAAAATCTATTGCAAATCTTGCATATTCCCCGGAGGAGATCTAAAAGAGATCTGGAATAGATTTGGAGAGTTGTCTTAATAATTGGTGAAGTTTTACCTGGCATAAGACTATGAAACTAGAATTTGGTAGGGTACATCGCGAAGCATTTATGACAGTGAAGGAATAGGGTTTACTTGCTAATAAAAGGGGAAAGTGAATTCATTTTCACTCACCCAACATTCAAGAAATCCAAAGAGAAGAAAAGGTGAATCTCAGGCAATTAAGAGTGAGAAAAGGCATTCTGAAAGGATTTCCAACAATCATCTGAGAAGCAACCAAATCTTCACACAAACGATCATTTTTTAGGTATTTCTTCAAAATGGCATATGGATCATCTACTCCTACTTTCATTGCAATTCCCACCATTGTTGAATTTAAGGATAGGCTGAGACCTATTTTCAAGGAAGTTCCCCAGATAGCTAAGAAATAAGACTCTATGGGTGCATTCTATAGGGTTCCCGATGACGTGATGTATGTTGAAGATGTAACGACATATATTCACTGAACCTTGGAGGATCTAGGTATAGAAGAGATAAAGGGCATGTATCAATTTGTGATACTAGGAAGCTCTATAACAATCAAGCCAGAATATAAGATCATCAAGGATCTAGGGTTAAATGGTATCCTATACATACCGAAATTCAAAGATGAGGTGATCAGATATGTTCTGAGCAGGGTTCACAATAAGTTCATCTGGCTGGATCGGCCCTACATGATCACAATGGAAGCAATTCAGGCATTCACCGACTTGCCCAAAATCAGACAAGAACTTGGCAAGAAGATTTCCACCACTATGGTTGAGAAGCTCACCGGCGCAACCCATGATGGAAGATATATGAGGGTCAGTACAATCAAAGACACTGATGTGAAATTTGTCAGCATGATAATCGGCTATAAGGTAACTCAATCTAGTCGATTGAACTCTATTGCTAGTTCTTGCATCCATGTTTCTTATCAGATGTTAAAGAATAATGAGAAGTATGATTTATGTGAATGGTTGAGAAGTGAAATAATGATTAATCTTAGAAAGATTAAGAGTGTTAAGAAAGGAACTTTTAGGTTTGGAAATCTCATTGTTTGTTTAATGCTTTACTTCATAAATGAGTTACCCATTCTAGGGAAGAAGCATTGGGCTCATGACATACCGGTAGGTATGCAAATCAAGGAAGCAATCACTGGTCTTGGTAACGACAGGAATGAAAAGCTTTGGGGCTATTTCAAAACATTGAACAAAAAAATATGAGACAGAGGGAAAGAATATCAAAGCACATTGTGGAGAAGTACTCCACTGATATCTATTTTATGGTAAATATTGATGAAACTCTTATGGAGGCAGTATAACCTAGGACCATATCAGTCATTGAGCTTGGATGTGAAGTGGATGATAGCATTTTTGAACTTTATGCAAAAATGTTGCTTGAAGCTCCATTGGATGATAAAACATAACACTTTGGTACTGTTGAGGAAAAGGCTCTTGAAGTCAAAATTGGATTCGATAAGAAAAGAAGAGATAATAAAATTTATAAGATGTCTACATTTGTACAGAATGTAATCCATAAGATAGATACTCAACTGGGTTCTGGATGCAAACTGGCAAAGGAACCGGCAATGGCTAGTGCTCCTGAGGCAAAGAGGCCTGAAACTTTCATTTCTTCTGTCACTTCTGACTCTGATCCAGAGGATAATGAACCTCTAGCATTCAGAAGGGTACAAAGAATGAAAGTTGACTACCCTCTGGTAGAGGAAAAGAACGTGGATCCAAGGAGGAAACTTGTGAGAAAAGTGACAAAACCTACTGCACCCCCACCTCCGGCAAGGAAACCTATTCGAAAGAGGAAACCAGTCACATCCAATCCGGCAACCCACAAGAAGAAGAAGAAGAGTGATGATGCTACTGAACCTAGTAAGGCTACAATGACCTAAGCTGAATTGATTGATGAAATAACCACAGATGGAATTTTGAATAATGTATCCATTTATTATGAAGATTTAGAAGATAATGAGTAGAATGAGATTGAAGAGGCAATTTTGTTACACATAGATATATATAAGAAAGCATTAGTAGAAATTTTGAAGGAAATTCCTCTATCACTGTACAATAAATTAGATGCTAGAAGACTTGATGCAGTCAAGAGGGATAGAGAAATTAAGGAAGTAGAACTTTTGGGTAGGTGTGGTTCAATAAACAATGAGGAAATGAAATGATGCATTGATGTTGCAAACAAAATAGTTTTTAGCAGTAAACCCTGATAAATAAGCCTAATGATGGGTAGGGTAAATGAGGTAGTAAATGAGACCAAAGATGGTTGGACCAAATTCTTCCAAAAGAATCCTAATTTTCTCACCTCCCAAGAAGAATTTGTAAAAGCAACAACTTCCACCATCCCGGACAGATCTAAAGGGAAAGGTATTTTAGATAGTTCAGCTCCAATTTTGAATAAATCAATAGTAACTATAAGTATACAGACACCACCACCAATAAAGGAGAGTGTACATGATAACTTAGTGATGAACTAATAGTACCAAACCAATACTGAGAGGGCGGGGTGAATCAGTACAGGCAAAAACTCAACCTTAAACCAGTTTGTCAACTAACACTTATGCACTAACAGACAAACAGCAACACCGATCCTTCAACAGAGTTCAACCGGCAAAACCTAGTGTAACTAAGACGAGCAAAGACCGGTTGACACTTATCTTCTCATATAATCTAACTCTTCATTCCCATTTCACTCTAATGCATGAACAGGCAATCTACCATCAAAGATGTACATATTATAGTAAGATCAACATGCATCACCACTTAATCAGAAGACAATCATAACATCACACATGACACACATATTTTTCATGTGGAAACCCAACTGGAAAAAACCATGGTGAGGATGAATACCCACAAGCTTGTTTTTGAACTCTTTGGAAGTCCTCTCTGTTAGGAGCCTTGTCCGGTTAAAGACAGATACAATAGGTTATGTTAGGAACCGATCCTATTAGGGATCACCCGGTTAAGGGTTAAACCCTGTTAAGGGTACCTTGTTAGAGGATTTCAAGAACTCAATAGCTAAAGGATATCAATAACTCAGTAGCTTCGAGTTACCCTGTTAGAGGATTTTCAACAAGCCGGTTAAGGCTACCCTATTAGGGGATTTTACAACTATTGAAGTGGTTAGAGATCAATAGGTATATCAATGACCTGATAATAGCACTCAATGCCAATTCAGATCCGCTTAAGCTCCTCTTCACCTTCTACACTTACACTCTGCAGATATGACTTCTCTCCTCTGGTCTAGCAAGAATCACGTATCTCTTCTCTTAGATACACACACACAACTTTTGCCAACAAACTCTGAAAGAATCACAACATCGACCTTATAGGACAATAGACAGGTCGGTAGCATAAACCCTAAACCCTAGACCTGTTATGTTAAGGAATTCAAACGGTTTGATCCTGATCGTTGATCATACTATATTGAATGCAACAGTCTTGATCCAATCTCAAGACATTCTCCATCATTCATTTTCCATAGATTTCATGGCGGCTGATAATCCATCACACGTTATTACCGTTTACAGACTTCGCACATTCCCGAGGTAGATAGGGATAGTCTTCTTCATGCAAGATCCTTCACATATACAAGGCTGATGTGGCAACATGATCTGTTCTTTGTTATACTGCTAACTCATCACACAAAGATCACTGATTGAGTCACACAGGCTTGAGGTAGTCCAACCGAAAATCCTGAAGTGGAAACTACCTACCAACCGGTAGTCATACAATGCTTCCATGTGTTAGTTCCCATGACTACATGTCGATTCACCTTGAACAAATATACCACTTTACTTTGGCATATATACCGGTTCTCACATATGCTGGTTCTCTCTTCATATCATATATTGACATCAATGACAACATACAATATTATTATGTCCTCATACCGGTTCACATAATGCCAACAATCTCCAACTTTGGCATTGATGGCAATATACAAAGATATCTCTTTGCTAACTCATCTTCTCCCCAATTTTTGTAGATATCTTCTCCGCTACACTTCTTCTCCCTCTTTGACAACAATGTCAAAGTGGAGGCACAAATATCCCTGTTCCATTATGATGCTCCCCCTGAGGAGTAGAATCCTTCAACACATCAATCAACAAAAGAAATGACTATGCATTACCTGACTGATGTAGAACAAATATTTTTAATTTACCTCCTGAAGGGGCAGTACCCCCAATTCACCTCTTAAATACACAAATGTAGTCTTTGGGAGAGGCTTGGTGAATATGTCTACTAACTACTCCTTACTGGAAACATGTTCTAGTGCAATCTCTTTATTCTGAACCTTTTCCCTCAAGATATGATACTTAAGCTCAAAATGCTTGGTTCTAGAATGTAAAACCAGATTCTTTGAAATATTGATAGCACTTGTTTTATCACAGAATATACTTACCGATTCAAATACAGGGATTTTGAAGCCATCTAATACATGCTTCATCCATATTTTCTGATTGCAGTTCATGAAAGCTGCAACATACTCCGCTTCTGCTGTAGACTTGGAGATACAACTCTGCTTCTTACTCATCCATGAGACCAGTCTTCCTCTGAGAAAGAATGCACCACCAGTTGTGCTTTCCCAGTCATCCACATTACCTACCCAATCAGCATCTATGAATACTTTCAGGTTGAAATCATTGTTGTATAGGTACCACAATCCATAGTCAACTATTCCCTTTAGATATCTAAGAATCCGCTTGACTGCAACCAAGTGGGATTCTCTTGGACTTTTCTGGAACCTTGTAGTAATGCCAATTGAATGTGCAATATCCGGTCTGCTATGCACTACATAATGCAACTTACCAATCATTGATTGGTATTCCTTCTCATCAACCAATGTGGAATCATCCTCTTTTGATAATTTGCAACCAGTCACCATTGGTGTACCAACCGGTTTGCTATCTTCCATGCCAAAGGTCTTCAATACCTCTTTGACATACTTGGACTGAGTGATAAAGATTCCATCTCTCATCTATTGGATCTGCAGTCCAATGAAGAACTTAATCTCCCCTATGAGTGACATCTCAAACTCTTCCTTCATCTCATCAGCAAACTCATGACTCATCTTGTCATCTCCACCAAAGATAATGTCATCAACAAAAACCTCACAAATCAGGATCTGATCTCCTTCAGATTTCAAGTAGATATTGCTATCTTCAGTTGTTCTCTCAAATCCAATCTTCACAAGATGGGAATGTAGACGTTCATACCATGCTCTAGGTGCCTTCTTTAGACCATATAAGGCTTTATGTAGCCTGCACACCATATCACTGTCTTTAGATAGGGAAAACCCATCTGGTTGCTCTATATACACCTCCTCTTCAAGTACACCATTTAGGAATGCAGATTTTACATCCATTTGATATACTTTGAATGCTTTAAAAGTTGCATATGCAAGAAGCATATGAACTCGTTCCAATCTGGCTACAGGAGCAAAGGTTTCTCCACAGTCTTCTCCTTCTTGTTGAGCATATCCTTTGCACACCAATCTGGCTTTGTTCCTAATCACTATGCCATCCTCATTCAGCTTGTTCCTAAACACCTATTTGGTGCCAATGACATTTTTATGCTCCGGTTTGGGTACCAAGGACCATGTACCATTTTTCTCTATCTAGTCAAGTCCCTCTTCCATTGCCTTGATCCAGTCTTCATCTTTATGAGCCTCTTTGAATGACTTAGGCTCAAATTCAAAGATCAAACATGAGTTTTCTCTGATCTTTCTTCTTGTAAGGATTCCTACATCCTTATCTCCTATGATCTGCTTAGGATCATGATTCAGCTTGACATAACAAGGAATAGTCTTGACTGGTTCTTCTTGTTTTTCCTCTTCATCCTCATCTTCATCAGTATCAACATTCACCGATTCAGGAACACTGTTACTGGTACTTGGTTGACTGACAACTAGTTCCTAGAAGGTTGCAACCGGTTCAATTACAGCTTTCTCACTATCAGTTTCCTCTGGTTTCTCAGAGGTTTCATCAACTCTCATGTTGATACTTTCCATAATTCTCTGAGTCCTATTGTTGAAACATTTGAGAGCTTTGCTCTTGGTGGAATATCTTAGGAATATTCCCTCATCACATTTAGCTTCAAACTTGCCCTGATGTTCACTCCTCTTAATGTAACATTTTCTACCAAATACCCTAAAGTAGCTAACCACAGGTGTCTTACCGGTCCAATACTCATAAGGATTTTTATCATTACCTTTCTTGATGAGTACCCAGTTCATTGTGTAGATTGCGGTTCTTACCACTTCTCTCCAAAAGGTGTGAGCTACTTTTCCTTGAATCAATATGGTTCTAGCTGCTTCAACCATAGTCCGGTTATTCCTCTCTGCTAGGCCATTCTGTTGTGGAGTCTGGGGAGCAAACAGTTATCTCTTGATGTCAAATTCTTCACAATACTTGTTGAATTCACCGGAAGTGAATTCCCCTCCTTGATCAGTTCTGGGACACTTGATCCTTTTACCACTTTCCTTCTCCACTAATACTCTAAAAGCTTTGAACTTCACAAAGGCTTCAGACTTGTCTTTCAAGAATGTGACCCACATCATTCTTGAGCAGTCATTAGTGAGAATCATGAAGTACCTATCACCCTGCACACTTCTAGTTTTCATAGGACCACACAAATTAGTATGCACAAGATCAATCAAGTTGTCAGCAGTGAAAGATTTACCTTTAAAGGTTGAGGAAGATATTTTCCCCAATTGACACTCTCTGCACAAGGTATTATTCAGTTTGCTTAGCACGAGCAACCCTCTAACTACCTTGATCTTACTAGCCTTCACAATGTTATCAAAGTTTACATGGCAGAGTCTCCTATGCCATATCCAACTATCATCAAACTTAGCCATAAGACATGTACTTATATTTGCATTCAAGTGAAATAGGATACCTTTTGTCTGCATGCCGGTGGCCACCAATTCACCATCTTTTCCTTTGATTCTGCAAACTCCATTCTTGAATTCCAGAGTGAGGCCACTGTCATTCAGCTGGGCAACACTCAGAAGGTTGTGTCTGAGACCATCAACCCAGTACACATTGTCAGCACTACTCTTTCTATTCAGAGCGATGGACCCTTTTCCTTTGACCATACATGGTGCATCATTGCCAAAATGAACCACACCACCATTATACTCTTCCAAGGATAGAAACTTGCTCCGATCACCAGTCATATGGTGTGAGCAACCACTGTCAATTATCCACTCATTGGAATTATCAAAGCGAGAGACAAGAGCCTTCTTGTCTAAAACATCTTCCTTTACAACAACAAACACAATGTCTTCATTCTCTTCATCTTCTGATTCCTCATCTATGACACCTTCATCAACTGCAACAAAATAGTTTCTCTAGTTTCCTCCTTTGAATTTCCTAAATCTTTCTGGTTTATCCTTGTTGTCACTATTAGGACAGTTCATAGCAATATGTCCTATCCGGTTACACGAAAAACATTTCAAAGGGAGCTTACCTCTGTATTTACCAGTTCCTTTTGGAAATTTCTTGGCAAGAAGAGCTTCAAATTCCATTAGAAACTCCTCATCATCCATTACTCTGCTCTGTCTTGGTTCACCACTAGTGCTTGCTTCTTTTCCTTTCTTGGATGGTACAGCAGAAGCTCTAAAAGATGATTCAATTTTTTGAACACTGCCATCAAAACTATTTAGCTCATAGGATGTCAACTTTGCTATGATGGAGTCCAAGGATACCTTAGTCTTGTCTATTGATCTCAGCTCCTGAATAGCAGCAACCCTTATTGCATAGACTGGCAATAGGGATCTCAGGACTTTGCTTACCATAGTGGAATCTTCCATTTTACCACCTGCACTCTTGATATCTTTGACAACAGTTTTGATTCTAATACCATACTGTTGAATGGTTTCACCTTCAACCATTCGCATGTCTCCAAAATTTCCTCTAAGGCTTTCTTCCTTAGCTTGTTTTACATGCTCATCACCTCCATAGATATTTTCAAGAGCATCCCATACCTCTTTGGGACTTACCTTATCTTGGACATCAATGAACTCAATATCAGATAAACTACTGATTAGGGCTTCCATGACTTGCCCATTCTCCTGTATCTCTATCTTTTGATCATCGGTGAGAGTATCGGTAGGGACAACATAGGGATTCTCAACATAGCTCCAGTGTTGAGCACCCATGCTTCTGATGTATATCTTCATTCTATATTTCCATATACTGAAATTTTCTTTGTTAAACTTTGGACCTTCCCTCTTCATCATTACAATAGGATCTTTCCCTCAAGCGGTTAAGCTTACAACATAGAGGACCTAGAGGATGCTTTAATACCAATTGATAACTTAATGATGAACAAATAGTACCAAACCAATACTGAGAGGGGGGGGTGAATCAGTACAGCCAAAAACTCAACATTAAACTAGTTTGTCAACTAACACGTATGCACTGATAGACAAATAGCAGCACCAGTCCTTCAACAGAGTTCAACCGGCAAAACCTAGTGTAACTAAGATGAGAAAAGACTAGTTGACACTTATCTTCTCATATAATCTAACTCTTCATTCCCATTTCACTCTAATGCATGAAGAAGCAATCTACCATCAAAGATGTACATATTACAGCAAGATCAACATGAATCACCACTTAATCAAAAGACAATCATAACATCACACATGACACACATATTTTTCACGTGGAAACCCAACTGGGAAAAACCACGATGGGGATGAACACCCACAAACTTGTTTTTGAACTCTTTGGAAGTCTGCTCTATTAGGAGCCTTGTCTGGTTAAAGATAGATACAATAGGTTCTGTTAGGAACCGTTAGGGATCACCCAGTTAAGGGATGGCTACAATACCCGGTTAAGGGTACCTTGTTAGAGGATTTCAAGAACTCAATAGCTAAAGGATATCGATAACTCAGTAGCTTCGAGTTACCCTATTAGAGGATTTTCAACAAGCCAGTTAAGGCTACCTTGTTAGGGGATTTCACAACTATTGAAGTGGTTAGAGATCAACAGGTATATCAATGACCTGATAATAGCACTCAATGCCAATGCAGATCCACTTAAGCTCCTCTTCACCTTCTACATTTACACTCTACAGATATGACTTCTCTCCTCTGGTCTGGCAAGAATCACGTATCTCTTCTCTTAGATACACACACACAACTTTTGCCAACAAACTTTGAAAGAATCACAACATCGACCTTATAGGACAACAGACAGGTCGATAGCATAAACCCTAAACCCTAGACCTGTTAGGTTAAGGAATTCAAACGGTTCAATCCTGATTGTTGATCATACTATATTGAATGCAATGGTCTTGATCCAATCTCAAGACATTCTCCATCATTTGTTTTCCACCAATTTCATGGCGGCTGGTAACCCATCACACATTATCACCGTTTACAAACTTTGCACATTCCCGAGGTAGATAGGGATAGTCTTCTTCATGCAGGATCCTTCATGCGCACAAGGCTAACATGGCAACATGATTTGTTCTTTTTTATACTACTAACTCATCACACAAAGATCACCGATTGAGTCACACAAGCTTGAGGTACTCCAACCGGAAATCCTGAAGTGGAAACTACCTACCAACCGGTAGTCATACAATGCTTCCATGTGCCGATTCCCATGACTACATTCCAGTTCTCCTTAACATGTTGGTTCACCTTGAATAAATATACCGCTTTACTTTGTCATATATACCAGTTCTCACATGTGTCGGTTCTCTCTTCATATCATATATTGACATTAATGACAACATACAATATCATTATGTCCTCATACCGGTTCACATAATTCCAACAGTACAGTCAATATCGACAGAGACAAATTTGTAACAAGGAAATGTATAGGGTACTAACAATATTATGGATAATACTCCATCGGTAGTAATAGATACTGCACCAAGTGGTGAAGCCATCAATGCTACGAAGGATAAGGTAAAGGAAACTGAGACTATACCGACAATTAATATTGATTCCCCGACAAAGGTTTTGGCAATTGACACTTCTCATGTTGAGAATAAATCAATCACTGAGATGAGTCCCACTGAGTTAATGATTATGGCTACTCAAAAACTAATAAAGGAGAGATCGGCAGATAAAGGAATAACAGATCACTCAATCAAAGTTTTGCATAGACTAATTCCTGATTGTCAGATTGAAAATGAAGCAAGGCCTTCTGGCAAGCTCAAGGCATTAACTGAGCATACATCTAACAACTCTTAATCTTTGCAACAAATTTCAGACCGGCAAGCACTTGAGAGATTTACTATGGCTAAGAGAGATGCTTTTGATCAGATTATTGAAACAAAGAAGAAGAAAATTGAAGGAAAATTGATTCTTATTGAGAATTGTTTGAAATAGTGTACAAATATCTACAGGGTCTATTGTAACATAGAAACTCTTACAACAAATGTAGATAGAAGATTAAAGGAGTTACATGATAAGGTTGCCAATATTGCAAATTCTTTTGATGGATTAACCTCACTAACAACATCTGTTGATAGAAAAAATTTGTCTTTGGAGAACCAGTTTTTTGCTTTTAAAAAGGAAAGAGACAAGATCATTCAAAGAGCAAGGAGTCTTAGAGGATTGGTGATTCCAAGGTTGGATTCACTTGGTGTATGTAAGAGGGAATTTATGGATATGATTTCTAATCCCACACCGATAGAAGTCAAAGAGAAGGAAACATTTGCACACTTACTGAGTGGACTTGTATCCATATCTAATACCTTCAGAACTAGCTGGGATACATATTTACAGTTGCTAGAAAAGACTTACTCAGAAATTTTGAAATTGGTCAAGCTTAGGTAAATAAATTTGTTTTCATTCATTCTTTCAATTCTTTCATCAGTCTTTGGCATTGATGCCAAAGGGGGAGTATATATAATGTGAAAAATATTAGACAGAAAATTATGGGAAGGATATTAGAAAGGAGTGTATTGCTCAGGGGGAGCATACTTCAGGTTGAACCAGTAGGGAATCCATTTTTCACATGAGTGTTGTCATCAATGCCAAAGGGGGAGATTGTTGACAATTGACACTCATTGGATTCATATGTTGTCATTGATGGGAACATGGAAACATGGTAACTTGGCAACAAGATTCATAAGGAAGCATACACCAACATACACCGGTACTAGGAGGCATTCACCAGCCTTGGAGTATCCAGGGTTACACCAATACCAACATCCATCACTTCAGTGAAGTCGACATCAGGCTTCTACCCGAAGGAAGTTTTATTTGTAAAATAATTTTGTAAATATTGTATAAGGACAACATTGTATATCTTTTATAATGCATTTAAAGCCGACATAAGGCATATTATTTGTGAAGGGTATATAGGTCAATTTGTTAAGGACATTATAGATATAGATGAGATACATTGTAATAAGGATATAGGAGACTATGTAATGCAAAGTATATATATGTAGATCATTTGTATGCAAATGTTATATCATGCAATGATATGTAGATAGTTTGGAAATAATTCTTGGAGGAGAGGAGATACTGGTAGAAGTGTTCAGGGTTTATGAACTGATATAGAGAAGAACTATAACCAGAACTCTTTTTGACATAGCAGATGCATTTTGTGAGTTCATTATTACTGTTTTATTTCAGCAAAAGCTTGTAGTCGGTGAGACTCTTTTGTGATGAGTAGTGTGCTCTAGGCAGTGTGCCTTCTTGCATGTGTAGGCCTTGATTTTATGTAATATCCTTTCATATGGCCAGTGAACTAATATTGTGGGTCACAAATCCCACCGTGGTTTTTCCTCTTTGAGGTTTTCGACATATAAATTCTATGTTTTATGGTGTTCATTTATGTGGATGGTTTATTTGCTTCAAGTTGTATGTTTCTTCATTTACCAATTTATATGTGTATGTTATAAAAGGGTAAAATCATATGCTACCAACATAACACTGATTCACCCCCACTCTCAGTGTTGTTGGATCCCAACAGCTAATACATCTTCCAAAGTTGACATCAAATGAAACGTGTAGATAAGCATTAAAGCACATAAGCTAGTCGACTGAAAAACAAATTTCCAATGCAAATTGCACAATGCGGATCTACACACATCATGGTGAGACCCAAAAAACAACCAGACTCATTCTCTAAATAAAACCGAAGCCAAGATAATATGATCCAAGTAGGTTACACTATCACAGTCAATCAAAAACTAGATGAACTAACAACATAGAACTCGGAAGATCATAACTCCACTTGCACCAATCAAATCATCATCTGAAAATTGAATTGGAACACTAAACAAACCACATGAACATGTCCTTCAAATTGCAACACTTGAATCCACATATCTGAAAGATGCCAAGTATTCTCTGGACCTATTCTAAAAGACAACCTTACTGTGAAAAACAATGACAACCAAGTCGACCATCTAAGCAATAGAGGTCCTATAAATTTGATATGGCAATATACATAGAACATAGACATTATTTTCATATTCATAACACATAATCTTCACATACCAAAGGAATGCAATTCATTTTTTCACTAAGACATTAAAACTCTTTCTTGTATAAATATTATTTCCTACATATTGAAACTTCCACCACATCATCCTTCAAGAACACTTCAACATCTTCATAATACCAAAATACATAAATGCTCTTTCAATATCTTCACAAAACAACTCAATAATACCAAAACACTCACATAGTCACATCAATGATAACTCAAGATAGGTTGACATCAATGACAACATATGATAGGTTGACATCAATGACAACAAATAAAAATAACTCAACTTTCCAAAATACTTAAACAAATTCCATCCACTAATTGCAATGTAAGGATCCCCACAAGGTGATGCACTATCCACAAGTCTATCAGATAGAATACCTGTATACTGAGCATGTCTTCCCCTTTTCAAAAATTTGGGCAATTGAGAAATAATATTTTCATGTAAGCCCCTCTCACTCTTCTTAAAATTCCAACCATCGTATTTAAACTTAACAAATGTAGATATTAGGCTTCCTAGGAAAATTGAGTATTTAATTTTTTTATAGAACTTAATGCTTCTATAGAATTCAGAGTACTTCTTTTCAACTATTAAGCCCTAGAATATTGAGATATGGTTTCACAAATAGAAACGAGCACCAAGAGGCCCTAAATTAAACTTACTCATTATCACCCTATGCAAACCCTTATAGTTTTTGTAATTGCTTGCACTATTTGAGTTCCATAAATTCTTCAACTATGGCTCTTCTTAGCTCTTCAATTATCTCAAATGAATGCAGTATTGAAGTCATTGTTTGGCCAATCAACTGATATCAATGAAAATTGCCATTAAGGCACATGCATGCAAGCTAGCAGCCCACAACTAACTCTTCTTTGTAGCTTTGAACTTGGATCATTGATCTTCAATGGCCAAGACGACCAAAGGTACTCAAAAAAGGATTAATAATACATTAGCTAAATTGTTGATAAGATGGTCCTTTTTTCCCTTTAAGATACGTGGAAAGATGTCACTTAGTTGTATTTTGGTGGTAGGCCCATCTTACAAAACATGCAATAGACCTAAGTAATATGATCTAATGATATGAGCCACCTAGTATTATTTTACAATATTGGAATTAGAGCCCACTATATAAAGATGTGGTCATGCGATAGACCCATTTTGGTTGTAGGCTGGCCTTGGAGAACATGTGATGGACTTAAGCAATATAATCTAATAGAAATGACCTGATGACAACAAGACCCACAAAGACATTTTCTACATGGACCAATATTGAAGCTTCATAACTTTGCATCTTTGAGGCAGGGTCGCTTTAAGGAACTAGTAATACAAAGGCTTTGTGTGACGCAATTTGGTTTGCATTGTCTTAGGTAATCTTCATATGTTATGGTGGATCTTTGTTGTTGTTAGGCTAGGGTTTTGTGGTTGAATTCATTTAGTCTTTCAATATTGTTGTTTCCACTTTTCATCATAAATATTTTGGCACACCCAGTGGGCCTCTTGTCCCTTTTGCATTTAACATCTTTTATTGTAGATTTTATTCTTTTGAAGTTGCAGATCTGACATTTTCAACAAAATTTCAACATTTTTGCATCTGCGCACTTTCGGATCGGGTTTTTGATTTTCTAACGCCTTTGTGACGTCTGGAATCGCGTCTGCATCTTCAACATTATTTTACTTTTTTTGCAGATTACAGGGCTGCGTCTGTGTTCCCTAATCGCGTCTGCGAGGCCTCCAGACATGTCTGTGTTTGCGGGCCGTGTCTGTGTCAGATCTAGGCATGCTTGCATATTTCTATAGCATTCCTATTACTTATAACTATGTCTGTGTTCAGTTTTTGCATTTTGGTTTCTTTGATTCAGTTTTTTGTCATTCAGATTTCAGATCTAGTTTATATTGAGCTAACATTTTCAGATCTAGCTAACGAAATTGGTGTAGCTTGTTTTGAAAGAAAAATTATTTTGTCAAAGGCCCCTATTTCACAAAGTCTTTTGGATCTAAAATTTACCTAACTTGTATGCTTGCAGGAAGGGATGATCATTTGAAACAATCCAAACTACTAATAGATCTTTGTTGCAGGACCTTGGCAAGGGTTTTTTATCTTTATTGTGTGCCTTGTTTTCATAGACTAGCAAACACTTCAATTGGTGTACTAAAATTGAACTAGTGTCTTTTGTGTCTTGAGCAATAGGCTCTTTTTATTTAATCTTTAGAGGGCATGTCTCCCCATGTAGTCATTAGGACTACTAGTGAGGAGAGAATGACCCAAGTGGTAGTGAGGAAAACCCACCTCTTTCGAACCACTATAAACAACTGTATTCATGGTGAAAACTATGGATAATGTGTGCTAATTAGTTCATACCAACACTATGTCTCCCCATAAACCCGTTTGATCAAATTTATTTGATCAGTTGTAGGGCGTAACCCCTACCGGTTGGGAGCCTTCTGTATTCATAGAGTTGAAAGTGTCATATGTATGGCCACACAAGAAGATGCCCTTACTAGCACCTTTTTGTTTTACAAGCCAAAATCCTTCTAGTTGTTGGGTCAAGAGGTCGGATGTCTGGAGAGACCCACACACATACGGTTCTTAGTAGAGATACAAAGTTCACCACGGGGAGTTTTTTGTGGGGACTGATGCTTAGCTTCCTCGAGAAGTGAGTGTCAAGGGTGGAGCCAGTGGGGTCAAGCATCTAAGTATCCGCTCTGAATAGCGTAGCCTCGGGAGAAACCCCATGTGGGATCAACAACTATTGTCCTGGCTAGCCATAAGAATTGTGCTTGTTTTATTTTGAACAATCAAACATTCAAGACCAAACAACAAAACATTGTGTCTTTTGTGTCTTCAAGTGTATGCAAAATAATTTTACATCAAACAACACACTTTCTTTTGAGTCATGTTGAGTCTAAACACTTGCAAACATTGAGTCCTCATCAACATTGTATCCTCTTGTCACGGAAAATAGAAAAAATTCAGATTTGGTCACAACAAACAACTTTATAAATTGCAAAAATTGCACTCAGTTTTCAAAAATGTGTATGTGTCTGACAGAGTCGCGTCTGTGTCATATAACTGCGTATGTGAAGGGCAAAAACGTGTTTGTGTTCTCTTGAGAAACATTGCATTTACAAAATCTTAGAAATGCATCTGTGTTTGATAGAACCATGTCTGTGTCAGGAATTCGCGTCTATGAAGTATACAGGCATGTCTGTGTTTAGAATTGGAAAAATTTACAGTCCAACAAACAAGAGCAATCAGTTTCAGAATTCTTGAGCTTCCTAGGTTATTTCTCCAGTCTTTCATCTAGCATTCAACCTATTTTTGGGTCTCACAAATTCCATCATTTCTTTACACCTTGCATTACATTCACATTTTTCTAAAATTAAGTCAAAAGGTCACTTGCTTGTCCTCATCTTGCTTTGTCAACATACTACATACAACAACATTTTGCTAAGTGGTCCCTCATCAAGGTCTATCACCTTTGGGTCTCATTTGGTCTTACTTAGAGTCAAGGTCAACGTACCTCATCAAGAGAAACTATCATCTCTTTGGAAACCACACCTACTCTCCTACATACATACTTAGTCTTACACTTTGGACATTTCAAGTACACTTTAGATTCATTTACATTCCATCCAACTCTTGGTCTTCCATACTCTTTCCATTTTCATCGAGTCTCTCACATCTTGGTCAAGACCTAGTTCATGGTTGAAACTCATTCCCAAAAATCTAGGAGAGAAGCTAAAGAGGCTCAAGAGTCCGCAAACATGAGTTCCTATGAGTATGATAATGATATCTTTTTCAATTTTGATCATACTACATTACCTGACATGGATGCCTATAGAAACATTCCAAATGTTGAGCACATGGACACTACAAACAACAATGATACACACAATGACAATATGGACAAAGTTTAATTACATTCAATAGAGGTGAAAGAATCCATTATGGATCCTCGTTTCAATCGATTGGTTGAGTAAATAATGAGGAGAGATAGACAATACTTCTTACAAATGATGTCACAAAGTGGAGCCAAGATCCCTCATGATTTTGACATGTCTCAAATAATGGAAAATCGACCTTTGCAACAACCTCACCTCAACATGGATCAAAGGAGGCCTAATAGTGGAGGCAATAGAGGACCACATATGGTGCCTAAATCACCATCATCTTTGTTTCAAAAACCAGAGGTCCCACATACACATGGTCAAGCATATGATACTCACCTTTGCAGACCACTATGGAAGTCTTATACAGAAAAAAATGCTCAATCGCATACCAATGCTAAGGATCAACCACCAAGGCAATTGGATATCCAAAGGCATGATCAAAATTTGGACACAAGGAAACCCCACGTCAAATTTGGGGGCAACACACTAGAACAAACTCATGACATGCCTATAGAGTATGGTATACATGGACAAAGCAGATATTTTGTTCCTCATCGTGACTCTATACCAAGTGGTCCATATGCGCAACATCATTATAGACATCCTCCATATGAACATGTGTATTATCAATACCATCCATATATGCAACATGCTCCTCCTCCACTCGGTGGTTCAGGCATGGGGTATGGTTCAAGAAGTCGATCTCCACCTAAGAATAATTTGGAACAGCAAATCAAGGACTTACAAAAGAAAATGGAGGACATAAACACACCGAAGCCAACTTACACAATGAGAGACATATGTCCCTATCCATTTGACAAAAGAATTCCAATGCCTCCTTTTCCTACACACTTTGTGACACCTAAGTTTGATAAGTACAGAGGCAAAGGAGATCCTAAGGAACATATAAGACAGTTTTTCACAGCTTGCATTGAGGTAGTAGCAGAAGAGACATATTTGATGAGATTATTCCCACAAAGCTTAGGTGATCAAGTTATGGAATGGTTCTCCCAACTGCCACCTTGAATTAAGTCCTGGGGTGATTTAGTAGACGCATTTATCCAACATTTCTCATACAACATAGAGACATACATATCAGTCACTACTTTGTGCAACACCAAACAAAAGGATGGATAATCTTTTTCATCATTTTTACAAAGATGGAGAAATCTAGCCAATAGATGCTCTTGTGAAATTCCACAAAAATAAATGGTAGAGATGTTCACCCAAAATGTTAACAAAGATATTGGTTATTACTTGAGAAAAGCTTGTTTTTCCACTTTCAAGGACGTCATTGAGAAAGGCTTAGCAACAGAAAAGGTCCTATTTGAGCAAGGAGTCATCAAAATATTCAAAGAAAACAAAGAGGACTTTGAAGGAAAAGACAAGCCAATATTTTGTAATAAAAACAAGAACACAGTCAATGATGGTGTTGTTGATGCTAATACAGTGCAACCCAAAATCATTTTTTCTGGATCAAGCTCTACAAAAAATCAAGTGAATACTCAAACAACTTCCAAGTCAAGAAGGAAGTACACCCCATTGGGAGAACCACTAGAATCAGTTTTCAAGAAGCTAGTGGCAAACAAAATAATAACGATTCTAGATCTGCCTTCATATGAGCCAAAGGTCAAACCAAATTGGTGGAATGATGATGAGTATTATGAATTTCATAAGAGAAAAGGTCATAAGATAGGAAATTGTCATTGACCGAAGAACATCATACAAGATCTAATTGATAGAGGTGACATTGAGATTGAAGGGAACTCATCCAATCAAGAACATGAGATGTTTAAGGAGCCATTCCCAAAACATGACAAGGGAAAAGATAAAGCCACAGATGACCAAACCAACTATACTAGAGCATCTTATAACAATGATTCAACTATCAATCACATTTCAATGGACAATTATGTCTCTACCATTATCATCAAGGATAAAACGCCTAAGAATTCTACCCAAAGACCCAAGATCATCCTGAAAGAAATTGGATCTTCTTCTGAACCAACCTCTGAATGTAATGTTACAACTCGTCAAGGTAAATTCACTTTGCAAGGTACTCTAGCTAAAACTACTGCTTCTTCATAAACCAAACCTGAGTATGACCTTGTAGAACAGTTAGGGAAGACACCCGCACTTATCTCCATCCTTGAGCTCTTATGCATATCCCCTACACATAAAGTTATTCTTGACAAAATCTTGAGAGACACTTATGTCCGTACTGATCTAAACATGGACCAGTCTCAAGCCATGGTCGGATACCTTTCCGTTCCACACTCCCTTACATTCACAGAAGCCGATGACGCCTCTGTAAGTCAACCACATAATTCACCTTTACACATTGAAGCCTTCATACACAAACATCGAATAAAACGAGTCCTGGTAGATGGAGGAGCAGGTCTAAACATTTGTACATTGAGCAATATTAAACAATTGGGATATTCAGACAAAGCTATGAATTCTACAAACAAAATTACCATCAAAGCATATGATGATGAAGAATGGTCATCCAAAGGTACAGTCACCTTACCTCTCAGAGTTGGGCTAGTCACAAAGGATGTGGTTTGTCAAGTCCTAGACCTAGATCTCACATACAATATATTACTAGGACATCTTTGGATTCATCAGATGAGGGTAGTCCCATCTACATATCACCAATGCATTAAGTTTCCTCACAACGAAGTTGAAATAATGGTTAATGGTGATCCTAATCCATTCATATACTGCAATAACTTGAGACCAAAAACTAAGATGATCATTCCAAGTAATAGGGAAGTTGTCCCTTCTTCTGCATACATTGATTATGAATCATTGAAACCTTCAACATCAAAACAAGGTGAGCCTAAAGGGAAATATCAGGACAAGGGCATGGGTGAATACACTTTGAATCAAACCATGTGCTTACAACAAGTTATGAGTTCACCAAAAGAATATGGACGACCACATCCTTCTAAATGAATATCCATCATTACACTCAAATGGGATCCTACTATCTTCCAAAAGTGGGGTGAAGTGGAAGAAGAAGACTTATACAAAATTCTTTACAAAGACCCTAAAAATGATATGCAAGATCACATCATCATACCATGTGAAAAGTATGGCAAAGGATTTAAGATCCTACAAAAATTTGGGTATGATGGCAAAAGTCCTCTTGGCTTAAGAAAGGAAGGCATCATTGAACCTTTACAACCAGAATTAACATTCAAAAAAGAATGCTCGAAAGGACTTGGTTTCATGTCTTCCAAGGAAAACATTCGAAAGACAAAAGAAGCATTACAAATCAAAGCTACCAGAAATCAACAAGAGAATCGCGATTCCACAGACTCCAATGAATGGGAATGGGATTCAGACAAATCCTCCAGTGACTATGAACTCATCAAGACATTTAGAGAACTAGGTGAACCCACAGAAGAAGAGGAATTTTATAGAAAATTCAAAGCTGGTCAAGAGGTAACCCTGAGGATCCCACACAATCCTTGCCTCTAGGTTCTAGGCTAAAATCACGAAGAATGAGGACACCCATCCTGGAATGTGCTACTAGTGATGACAATTTAATTTGTTCACAATCGAGGCAAATGAGGATAGTGCCAACAATGACCTTGATAACTACCTCGACATACCTAAATATAACTACATCTTCACCCTTAGCCCCGCTAACTTTGAAGACATCAAATGCCTTCCCCTTGTTCACCGCCAACTTATTGACTGGGACCATGAAGGACCTGCACAGTTCGACACATTCCAAAATGATGAAGCCTTTATTGACTATCTAGGCATACAAGATGATCTTCCCCCTGAGGACCATAAGGCAAGATACAATATAGAACTCAACAGCATGGCATATTTTGGTGAGGGTGTTGGGCCTTCTAGTCGCAAAAACATAAAAATAAAAACAAATCAAGGGTCTTATGGTGAAAACCATGTTGTGGCATTGTTTGACCCCACAAAAGTAAAAAGAAAAGATGTATATGAGGGAGAAAACCTCTCTAAGGCACCCGAAGATGGAAGGCTCGACATTCTCCCAACATCATATGAAGAAAAATCATCTATGTCAGTGGAGAAAACCATCAAAACAAACATTGGTACAGAAGAAGCTCCACATAACATATTCCTGGCACAATCTCTGATGGAGACAGAAAGATCAAAATTCATAAGTTTATTCACAGAGCGACAAATCAATTTTGCATGGTCATATGCTGATATGTCTGGACTAGATCCAGATTTAGTAATGCATCATCTGATAGTCAAACCGGGGGCGAAACCAGTGAAACAAAAATTAAGAAAGATGCATCCACAAGTGGCATTATTAGTCAAAGCAGAGCTTGAAAAATTATTGGATGTCAGATTCATACACCCAGTTGATTATCCTGAATGGATCTCCAACTTATTGCCTATCAGTAAACCAAATTGTAACATAAAAAATGTACAGATTTCAGAGACATCAACAAAGCTTGTCCTAAGGATGACTTTCCATTACCAAGTATTGACTTGATCATAGATCCCACAGCAAGTCATGTGATGTTATATTTGATGGATGGATTCTCTGGTTATAATCAAATAAAAATCGCATCTGAGGATCAACACAAAACAACATTCACTTGTCCTTGGGGAACTTTCTGCTGGAATGTCATGCCCTTTGGGCTAAAAAATGTAGGTGCTACATATCAAAGAGCCATGACTACTATCTTTCATGATCTCATGCATGTTACTATGGAAGATTATGTTGATGACCTCTTGGGAAAATCAATAGATAGAGATACACTTTTGGACATACTTTCAGTCATTTTTGATTGATTGGAGAAATATAAAGTAAGATTAAACCCCAAGAAATGTGCCTTTGGAGTAACCTCTGGGAAGCTCCTGGGATTCATTGTCTCAAAAAGAGGAATCGAAGCTGATCCAACAAAATTCAAGGCCATCCTAGAGATGCAACCACCAAGAAATATCAGTGAACTTCAATCTTGCAAGGGAGATTCCAGTCCATACGAAGATTCATAGCACAACTTGCAGATAAATGTATTCCTTTTCAGCACTTTCTACACAAAAACACCAAATTCAAATGGGATGATAACTGTCAACAAGCTTTCCAAATACTCAAAGATTATCTTTTGAATCCACCAGTCTTGATGCCACCGGTTCCAGATCAACCCCTATTACTATACATATCCACTACTTCAACAGCGCTGGGGGCACTCTTAGCACAACAAGATGTTGAGGGCAAAGAAAAGGTAGTCTACTACATTAGTCGTACTTTGGTGGGATATGGGATAAACTACACACCCATTGAGCATGCATGCCTCATTGTGGTCTTCGCTTCACAAAAATTATGACATTACATGCTAACTCATAAAACTAAGTTGGTCGCAAGGATCGATCCATTGAAATATCTTCTCAACAAAGAAACACTTACTAGTTGACTAGCCAAATGGGTGATGCTCCTGAGTGAATTTGACATTGAGTATGTGGATAGAAAAACAATAAAAGGAAAAGGTATCATAGATCAGTTAGTAGATGCTCCCATGATAGATGATGTTCCTTTAACTTCAGAATTTCTAGATGAATCCATCTTAACAGTGTCACACGCAAAGCCTTGGCAGCTATACTTTGACGGCTCATACACACAGCATAGGGTAGGAGCTGACATCCTCTTCGTAACACCTCAAGGGGATTCCATACCAAAATCATGTTGATTGTCATTTCCTTGCACTAATAACATAGCAGAATACAAGGCATTAACAACTGGATTACGGATTGCAGTTCATTGGAAGATCCAAGAACTTCATGTTTTTGGGGACTCTCAACTTGTAATTCATCAAGCAACTGATGACTACCAAACAAAGGATGAAAAAATAATGCCTTACAAAATAATGGGGGATGACTTGAAACAACATTTTGTGAAGTTAGACTTTGAGCAGATACCAAGAGAGCAGAATCGAGTCATGGATGCCATGGCTACAATTGCTTGACTAATCAATCTACCACAGAATGAAACCTGCTATGAGTTCTTGGTGGATAACCTTTTGGTTCCCTCGTATGAGATCACTCCTAGTGAGATGATATGTGTTGTCGGTCCTGATTCTCGGTTATATCGTTCCATTTTCACATACCTTTGCAATAATATTTTTCCTCCTAACTCATCCAACAACCAACGTCACACTTTCATTCACCAATCCTCTTGATATGTCATTTTAGCCGATATCCTATATTGTAGAGGTCTAGATGGCACTCTTCTTAGATGTTTAGAAGGGGACAAAGCTCATATTGCATTGCGCGAAGTTCATGAAGGGATATGTGGTCCATATTCTAGTGGTCCCACCTTAGCCAAGAAACTCATCAAGACTGGATATTACTAGCACAGTATGGAAAAAGACTCATATTAGTTTGTCAAGAAATGTAAGCAATGTCAACTTCATGGAGACCTCATTCATGCGCCAGCACAATAACTTCAACCAATTGCGACTCCTTGGCCCTTTTGTTAGTGGGGACTCGATCTCATAGGCAAGATTCACCCTCCTTCCTCCAATGGTCATAAATTCATCATCACTACTACAAAGTATTTCTCCAAATGGATCTAATTCATTCCTCTTACATAAGTCACTAGAAAACAAATTGCTACATTTAGTCTCAACTACATCATTTGTCGATACGGCATTCCTGTTTCCATCATCACCGATAACGGGCGTCCCTTCAAAAATTAGGATGTTTGTGAACTTTGTGATCACTTCCATATTACCCATCGTTTCTCCACACCTTATTAACCCCAAGGTAATGGTCAAGTTGAGGCATCTAATAAAACAATCCTTAAAATCCTAAAAAAGACAGTCGATGACGCTGGCCGCAATTGGCATATCCAACTTAATCCTGCACTTTGGGTTTATCGTACAAGCGTCCACATACCTATAGGAGCTACACCTTATTCACTTGTCTACGACTCTGAAGCTATCTTTCCTATTGAGGTCGAGTTACCCTCTTTATGAGTCTCTTTGCAAAAAATTATCAGTGATGAAGACTACAGGGTCTCTCGCTTACAAGAACTTGAACTATTGGATGAACAAAGACAAACTGATTTTAATCATCTCAAGGCTTATCAACAATGAATGATTCATAGTTACAATCATAAAATCAAGCCTCTCACATTTGAAGTAGGTGACTTAGTTCTCAAAGAAAATCCTAAAAATTAGCAAGACAGAGAGAAGAAGGGCAAGTTTGAACCAAATTGGCTTGGTCCTTACATCATTACAATAGCCTATGGATCTGGTGCATATCAGCTCTCAACCATAGAAGGTGAACCTTTGGAGGATCCTATCAATAGTGTTGGTGTAAAAAAATATTCATTTTGGATATTATTACACTTTACTTAAGTTAACTTCGGATAATGCATCTCTTCGTAGTTTGGATTTGAGACACTTAGGGAAGTGTGCACATAGGGATAGAGCTTGTAGGAGAAATTCCACCTTTTGTGGTCTTATTTTGCTGTTACACTCCACATTCGGTGGGTCATCCACCTCTTGTGGAATATTATATTATTTCTCCTACCTACCCTTAGTATTTCTTACCTACCCTTGTTTCTCATTGAGCCACATGTCATAATTGTGTGCTCATACATCCATATGGCCTTGCCTATATAAGCAGGCCTATATTCATTGTATTGGTTAATCCAGTTGATCATTTGCATATTGATGAGAGTACAGTTTTGTTCTTGTCATTCCATTGTCTCTCTTTTTATGCTTTTCATTGTGCCCTTGATCTTGGCAAAATCCTACAAACAGCATGCACCTTCGTAGGTTTTACACATATCTCTTCAGAGTATCCTTATTCAAAAATACAAAAAAAATACAAAAATAAAAATAAAAAATCATAAACATAAAAAAATCGTTACTTGGTGAAAACTTGGCAAATAGGCGCCTTGTGACACAAAAAATTGGAAAACAGAAAATAATTCGTCCAATGGTGAAAACCACTTTGGTAGCATCCTAGGAAAGTACCATGGTGAAAACCAGGTCACCGGCGCCATGTGTAGGGACATTGCTCCTCCCTCCTTCAGGATTCAATCTCATCTTTCACTTTTGCACACACTCATAACCTATCCATTTATAATAAACTTACTCATTCCCATCATGGCTTATTATTGATCTACCCAAGATTGGTTAGCCATTCATAATAACATTCCTTTTCATCCCTTTCCTTCCATAATAAATCAGCTCGTATTTGTGGCTAAGGAAAATCCTATGTCTAGTGATGGGTGTGGAACTGAGAGCATCACATGTTTTAGAGGAGTACAGTTTCCTCCACCTTTCTTTAGTCTATCCGTGCACAATCTGCAATAAAGAAGCACTTGCATCTCCAATCCATAATAAAGTTTCATCTTCTCCATAATAAGGTATCAGTTGCATGGATTCAGTCAGTTTCAGATGAGACATAGTAGCAACAATGGGCTTCAACAAATCAAATCTTTCAACAGACTTAGACAACATTATGGTTCAGTGCTATCTATCATTTTTGTGAAAGTAAACATTGTGACCACAATCAAATAAGACTTATACAAGTGACAAGAGACACTAAACTTGAGGACTACAGTGGATGTTGGTGTTGAGTCTTGGTTTTCTTTTGATTTTATCTTTTGGTGACATGTCTTTTAGCTTTTTCGGGATGTCTTTGACTAGAGATTCTATCTCCAGAATGTCTTTGACTAGAAAGGCAAGGATGGGGTATCATCACCTATTTTTCTTTTGCTATCTTTGGATTGTCTCTTAGTAATGTTATGACTTGTCCAAGGATATGAGGACACTATGGGTCTAGTATGAACTGGGGCATTCCTTGTTTGCGATTGTCCTATCTCCATGCAAATGGGTACAATGACTTTCTAGGTCGAACATATACCTCGATTGTCATAACCTACTTGCCATAATAAATCCCAATGATGATAATGCACAAGAAG
The DNA here is from genome assembly GCF_030272615.1 of Cryptomeria japonica. Taxonomy (NCBI): domain Eukaryota; kingdom Viridiplantae; phylum Streptophyta; class Pinopsida; order Cupressales; family Cupressaceae; genus Cryptomeria; species Cryptomeria japonica. Next base: position 558,763,157 of record NC_081408.1, on the reverse strand, counting down.
CTCATTCACTTTCATATCTTCTATCTTCCATCCCCCTTTCTTGATTGACTTACATCATCCTTCTCGAGTCCATGTAGTTTTCTATCATACGACTGAGTATAATGACACACCAAAAACATTTGCATTTCATGTAGTTGCTCTTGCATTATCACATGTTAGCATTTCATACATACATATAGATATCACAATTGCATCACAGCCTACACACAACACATGTTAGCACATTTTATCATATTCATATATATTTCATACATTCACATTTATCACATAGGTACACATGCATATAGCTGCTGCAAAAATGAATCATCTCATATATATATATATATATATATATATATATATATATATATATATATATAAGTGTCATGATACAATGATGTCAAAATCATATGACTACAATCACCCAAAGTTGTCATCATACAAAATGGTACAAAACTGATACATAGGGAGCCCTCTAGGCTATGATGAACTCCCTCCCTCAGAGCCGCCAGGCCTTGACAGAGTCTAAGCCCTGGAAGGACCTGCCCTAAGATCATCTCTCTTGCCCCCTTTATCTGGTGGTGGTGGAGGACCCATAACCCCACCACTCGATTCCTATCTCATGTCCCTCCCTCCAATGGTCATCGTTGTCCATGACGATCTAAAAAGCTCCTAGCCCACTTCTTTGGTGGCACCGCTCCATAGTATAGGTCTCTCCAGTAGCTTATCTCCTCCCCAACTCGTAGAACATAGGCATATCCAACTCTTGTGTCCTCTATCACCTGCCTCCCTACCCTCAACATTGTCTCAGCCTCTATGTAACGTTGGATATCCTGATCTCACTCCCGCTCAGTGTCCCTCAACTGTCTCTTGAGCTTATCCCTCTCCCACTTGAGATCCTGGATATCATCTGCCTATCCCTGAAAAATCTCCCTCAAAGCCAATAGCTCATCCTCCTCCTCTCCCCCCTCACCCTGTGACTACTCCTATGGCTACCCCTATCCCTATCCCTGTCCCTGTCACTGTACCTATCAACCATAATCCCCCTATACCTCTCACCATGTGAGCCTGTCTCTCCTCTCCACCCTCTCTCCATGGAGCCACTCTCCTCTCTCCTATCACACCTTGCCTCCTCTGTTGGCCTCTACCTCCGCCATCTCCATCATCATCCTCATCACCCCCGCCATCTCCATCTATCTGCTCCCCTGGGTCTGTCAATCATGGAAATGGATGCTCAGCCCAATATGCAGTATACTTTGCATCCATCCCTGCATCCTCTATCTTCACCCACATATCCCAAGGCAAGGGAATCATCTCTACCAGTTGCATCATTGCCTAATCATATGACAATAATGGCTTGAAGTGTGCCTAATCCCTCACTGTCTGAGCATACATCCTGGAGCCCCATGGAATCCATTGTATCTTGTCGAACTGCCTACCCACCCTATCCACCAACTGCCTCTCCAGCACATAGGGCATTTGCCCAATCAGATACCTGCTTTTGAATGTATATGGAAGCTCCACTGCATCATCCTACCACTCCTCGCACCCTCGGTATGGTCTCCATACCACAGTGTCAATCTCATCGATGACCCGACACCAATACTCCAATCTCCCGATCTATGGCTGAGATGTAATCATATCATATAAATGCACAAAATTGTGCCCATGGCCCCTGCCTCTGAAATGAATCGGTCAGGTAACTGACAGATGCTCATAAGCCATACCTACAACAATGTCACTCTGCAGCCCAATCCTACTAATCCATGGTATACAAACTGATGAAGCTCATAATACAAATGTGCCAGCAGACACGGTCCCCAGGAAAATTTGGTATGTTGTGTCACCAGTGTCTCCAGTGTGCTACCCCAACCCACAGCCAATCCTCATGTCGCCATGTCCAGACATAGGAACCCACTAATCACTCCTGCCAATAGTATTGGTAGTGCCAATCTAGTCCGTGTCATCATGTCCCAACCCACGTGTCCAGCCTCATCTCCAGCCCTGGATCTTGAAACACTCGTCTCAGTGCATCCCTGTCTCTCTCTTGATCGTAGGGAACTAACTCCCCATCAATTGGTATCCTTAGAATCCTGTAAACATCCTCTAAGGTGACTGTCATCTCACCCATAGACAAATGGAAACTACAAGTCTCTGAGTGCCATCTCTTAGCCATCGCAGTTAGCAATCCCATGTTTGCCCGAAACTCAGGCACATACAGAATATGTCGTGGGCCCATAGCCTGAACCGTTGCTCTCTTGTCAAGTTTCAGCTCTGCTCACAGACTCTGAGTCGATGGGAATCTCTCCCATGACTCCAGCATAGGTAGATACTCCTACAGTCAAGCAAGTCAATCATGTCAATTAGTGGCATTCCCTGTTCATCACAAAATATTGCTCTTTATCCTAGTGCTTATATTTATCATATGGCACTCTATCCTAGTGACACTCACTTTTCATCACAAAGTGTTGCTTTTTATCCTAGTGGTGCTCCTTGTTCATCACAAACTACTACGTGTTTTTGCACTCCCTGTTCATCACAAAGTGTTGCTCATATTTGCACTCATTGTTCATCACAAAGTGATTCTCTTTTTTAGTACTCCCTATTTATCACAAAGTAATGTGTCTTAGTACTCCCTTTTCATCATAAAGGGCCTCGATCTATCCTATCCTAGGGCCTCTGCTTGAGTGTATGCTATTGAGTAGTTTCCTAATTGGCAATGTATGTTCTATCACAGAATTATCAATCCTAGCCCTATCTACTATTCTATTCTTCCCTAGAGGACCTGCTTGAGTGTATCCTCTCAGCAGCTTATCTAATCGACAATGTATGTTCATCACAAAACTACCGATTTGGCCTAGAAGATATAAATGCGCCTAGCCAGCACAGACACGGCTTAGCATTTTTTGACCTTGTTTGACATATTCTAAAATGCATTTAAATGTGCTACTTGACATGAATTAATGACAACAATTAATGTGAAAAAGTACAAGGAGGTTTTGCAGTACTTACTAGTTCTCTTGCATCTGTTGGCCTCTACAATCAGCGAACGCGATCAAATCTGTGCACCAATGCCATCGCTGCTAACTGATGTTGCTCTAATCTCTCTCTACACTATGATCTCTTGGATGTGTGGATGACAATGAGGATGTTTTCCATCATAGTCTATCTTATAGACTACCCTAGCCCTAGTCTCCTGAGTCAGTCTTCTTTATCCCATGACTTTGTCACCCTATCCTATTGGGTCAGTCCATTCTAGCCTTTCTTTCTTATCGAGATATTGTCAGTGATCTTTTCAAACATTTTCATTCAATCTCTCGAGGGGGCATATCATTCCCATCTTGGGTCAACTTTGTATCAATTCATATTATCTTTTTTTAAACAACACAACAAGCTACATTGTCTCAAAGAGGGGCAAAATGTAGACACCTAAAATTGTCCTGTCTAATTAAATAAATATTTTTAATTATTTATTTTAATCCTAATTCTTGAATTAATTAAATAAATCTTTATTTATTTAATTCATTCATTTATCCTCTTCTAGCCTTATTTCTCATTTAAATAAATACATTTATTTATTTAAATTATCCTTTTCACTAAATTAAATAAATACTTTTATTTATTTAATTCTTCCTCTATTAATTAATTAAATCTTTATTTATTTAATTAATTCATTAGCCTTTTCCACCTATGACACATGTCATTTATCTCTTAATTCCCACACTACCTACCCTCTCATTATTTTATTATTTCTTCTACCTACCCTCTAATCCTAGCCGACCATTTATCTTTTACACCTCTCAATCTTATCCCTTCATTTCTTCTAGTGTCTTCTATATAAGGATATGCTTCCTTCATTATTAATGCTATACATTCTAATCAAGCATCCTAGCATTCGAACTTTCATATGCAATCAAGCCTACTTGCAACCACATTTCCATTCTTTGTTGAGCTCTTGTGCACACATAAAATCTGAGAGCAAATATATCAAGCAAGATTAATGGAGATAGGAAGAATGGAGATTCAAACCCTATTGGACATGTGATGGTATAATCTTTGTGATTTCATTTGATTTGCATTGTCTAAGGTAATCTTCATATGTTATCGTGGATCATTGTTGTTGTTAGGCTAGGGTTTTGTGGTTGAATTCATTTTGTCTTTCAATATTATTTATCCACTTTCACCATAAACACTACTATTTTATTTTTTTATTCATGATTATTTGAATTTTGTCTTCTAACTTCTCATATGGTCATACTAATAACCAGGATGTGAAATGAAAATAATGACTACATGTGATTCTGTGTTAATGTATACACATCAATATAAAAAATAACAATCTAAAATTATCAATAATATGTTTATTAATATTCATTAATAGAAATAAAAAAATTTGTTTAATAAATCAAATTTGAAAACAATATTTACAATTTAAATTCCATAGTGAATCATGGAACATAGTAGCACATTAATTATTAATTTATAAATGAAAATTTTAAAAATGCAATTGTATGTCAACATTCATTGATAGAAATATAAATATCATCAACAATGGTTTGTATTTTAAAATAGGATTCATGAAATACATCAATAAGTATAAATACCTTAAAATGATAAATCTAAGTTGTCACCCAATTCCAAATTCTAATTCTTCTCCTCACCCTATCCATGAGACTAAGAGTCGTCTTCATTCTATTCTTTATTTTCTTCACTCTACATATGTCTGCTTAAATTCATCTCAACACTACAAATCTTGTTATTCATTTATCATTGTCATTTGTTCCACCAACTTCAAAGTGTTGTGAAATAATGTCCTGTCACATATGGAACTCCAAACTAAGTGTCCTTTCATTAGGAAAAATGCTAATAGTATACCTAGTTGGATACATCCTCAAACAACTTTCTGAATTCTTGTATAATTCATTTCTTTTTTTATTCAAGAACATCAATCCACTATAAAATCTCTCATCCTCCATAGATCCCAATATCATGTTTTGGCATAACTCAACAAGTTTGAAGTATTCTAAGATTGAATCATGCAATATATCGCTTTCACTTAAGGTTCCCTAAAGACTTGTTATTGTAGTCACATAAATCTATCCATTTAATTAAATGAATATTTACTATTTATTTGATTAATAAACCTTCAATAATCAATTAATTAAATTAATATTTAATTAATTCATCCTCAATCATTCTCCTATTAATTAAAAAAATTATTCAATTTATTTCAATTAATTCATTAAACCAAATTCACAATCAATTAAATGAATAAATCCTATTTATTTAATTTAATCCCCTTTCCACTTTTAAATAAATAAATAAACCATTTTTATGAGTTGTGACCGAAGGTTTTCTTCTCAGGGTTCTTTCCTCTGGTATGCTCTTTGAATCTTGTGTAAAAAATAAAAAATATTAATAAAAATTTTTAGTGGAATAATCCACTTTTATTGAAAAAAATAAAAAATAAATAAATCATTTATTTAAATCATTAAAAATCCCCACCCCCCCCACTTGCATTCTCCTACAAATGCAAGTTGCAACCACAAGTTGAAATAAATTAATTTTATTTTAATTTAAATCCTAATTTCCCTCACCCACCAAATCTACTTGCAATCCTAAATCCCCTTCTAGACCCTTCTAACCACTTTCTAATCATTCCTAATTAGCCTAATCCATCCCCTAATTATTGTCACATTCCTAAGCAACTTGAAGTCATTTCTCAAAGCCTCCAAAGTCTTTGAAAAGCATTTAATGCTTTATGTGTTCAACAAGCTAACCCCTAAAGTCTTCCAAACCACTAATATATCTTACATGGCCATTAATGGCTCTTACATAACCATTTATGGTTAAATCCACTTTCTCCCATGGTTAGAGACTTTACCTCTAACTCAACCCTCATTTAACCCATGGGTCTCTTCAAGCATTTACCGCTTTGACCATGGTTATCCTCACTAACTCTTTCACAAGAGTTTATCCATTGGATAAAGACATTATTTATTGGATAATGGCTTTATTCTTTTAACTCAGCATTAACCTTACCTCTCAAGTTAACCCTCAAGTCATGTCAAGCATTTAATTCTTATTACCTCTCCTCTCAACCCATCTCTTGTTGACATTTGTCATCTTGGGATTGGATTGAAAGTCCTCACGTGGATCTTAAGCCCTTCAATCCTGACCCTTGTTGAGATTACTCAATCTCAACCATCCATTGCTCCATTTTACCTATAAATACAGCTAACATTCCTCATTTTCAAATCCTCAAGCATTCTCAAGCACATCTATGATCCTAAAAACCTGTATGCATCTAGCTTATAGTGAATTTTAGAGAGAATTTAGCATAATGATTTACATTTACTCTTTTCGACCAAAATCAACACTAGATTAGATAATATCTCATTTTTAGCTTGTTCATGTTTGCATTTTCATGAGCTTTTATTTTATAATCTTGAAACTCCATAAGACATCCAAAAATAGTGCAAAAAGCTACTGAGAGCTACACTCATTTGGGAAATTGGAGAGGAGAGGAACAAGGGAGGAGAAGCTACAAGCATGGTGGAAGGCATTTGGAGATGTCTTGTTGCATTTCTTAGATTCATGAAGCTTTTTATCTTATGTGATGTGTCACTCTTGATATGCTTGATTAGGCTATTGTTTAAATTGTGATTTCTTACACTAACACCTAGTTTTGTTTCTTGTTGTTTGTGTTCGACTTTACATTGTCCTAACGATATCCTTTTTGCAGAGCATCATTTGGTGAACCCGACATGAATCGAACATGCAACATTCTGATTATCATTTCTTCAAAAACTACTAACTTTTTGCATGTTTTAATTGACACACAGGTCGTGCTTTAGTGCTTTGGTTCACACTCTAGTGCCTTCAAAAGTTGGTACTTTAGTGCTATTGTTTCTAATAATAGCACTATTGTCTCTCAACTAGCGCTATCATTTTTCTTTTAGCGCTATTGACCATTAAATAGCGCTATCGTTTCTTCTTTTAGCACTTTTGGCTCTTTGTTTGAAAAAAATTAATTCTATCTGATAGAGTTCTTTTAGTGCTTTTGTCTCTTTTTTAGTGTGTTTGTGTTTCTTTTGGTGCTTTTGATTGTTATTTAGAGCTTTTGTGTTAAATAGTGCTTTTGTTTGCACACAGAGTAGCGCTATTGTAATAGAGAGTTGTAAAAAATTCCCTTGTAACTGAAAAACCAAAAAAAATAGGCTTGTAGAAGCCCACCAAATATGCGGATTTTACTAACTGTTTATCTCTTTGTGCAGGTTTTTAAATTAGATTAGGAAGTAGATTTAATTTTTTTTTACCAAGTTTTTTCAAAGTTGGCTTAAAAATGAATTCACTTTTTATTTTAGTTTAAATAAACTTCACATTTCAATTTGGGATCTTAAAAAGAATCACATATTTTGTTTAGGCTCCTAAAAAAAATCTCATTGGTCAAAGGTAAAAAGAACCACAATTTCAAAACCCAACAAATTTCTTTTTGCAAGATAGGAGCAAAATCTTTATTTTGGTGCTTAAAATCAACAACACAAATTTCATTTCTTGTATCAACTTAAAGAAATCACAATCCACACTTCATTTTGGGCAAAGCTTAAAAAGAACAAGCCATTTTTCCTTCAAGTTCAAAGCAATTTTACTTCAAGCAAAAACGTGTTCTCAATTCAGTTGACCAGGATTTCAAATTCTTAGACTACAAAACATTTTGCCTTTGAAGTTAAAAAGAACACCATTTTTGTTGGAGCAACATCTCCAAATAGTTAGATCACATTGCAATTAAAATCAGTTAAAAAGAACAAGTGTTTTAGGTGATTGGCACACTTGTGCAAAAAGTTTGTCGAGTGGTCCTACTTCAACACACACTATCCTCTCCTTTGGCTTTTATGGTCCTAGGTGCAAGAGAAAAGTGTTAGTAACACTCAAAATTAAATCTTTTTAAGAGAGGCCTGCCAAGAGACACATCACTCTTGGGAATGACCTCGCGTGGTAAATCCTTCGAGCCGCTATAGAAATCAGGTGTGAGTGAAATTTGTAGCCTTGGGTATAGTTGTTCCTACAGTGTAACTTGCCGAAAGGACATATGGGCCCCACCGCAAGTTACAAGGCTCTTAAGTGAGTCACTATAGAATGAACTTATGTCCAAAAACATCAAAAATTACTAGACACCTTTTTATATAGAAACCCACCCGTTCTATTGATTGAGAATATTTGTGATAAATTCAGTGCAAGAGCATAGATGGTTTTTCTCCCAAGATACTCACCATACATATTTCCTTGAGTAGAAACAAGGCTTTTTCAAAGGCTACTTGTAGCTTGATAAAAGTGGTGACTTTCCCATCATAGGGATCATCTATCTATTATGCTCGCACAAGACTTAGTATATCACATCCTTACCTGCTACAGCGGGATTCATAAGGTATGTAGTACCAAAAGTTGAAGAAATATCAAGATGTGGGCTGAAATTATCACAACTGGCCATTTGACCTTAGGTATAAAATGTTTTTGAAGTGTCTTCATTTTGTGTTAGACCAGTGATAAATTGAGCTGACTTCGGGCTTTTGGAAAAACATACACAAAAATATTTGGAAAAGGGGTCAAAAAGTTCAAAGATTGGGTTGATTTAGACCAACACCTTATTGGTGCCTTTTGAGGCAACATTATTGTGTTTGTATGTTTGCTTTGTTTTCTTGTCAAAGAAAATCAAAACCTATTCAAAAACAAGTATTCATCCAACACCAATTTTCAAAAACCAAACATTTGGCAAACATCAAAACAAAGTGCAAACAAGATATCAAACTATATGACCATCCTTCATATTTTGAGAAAGAGATATATTCATCAGCAAATCAATTTGAAGAAAAGACCATTAAGCTCAAAGGCTTTCATCAAAAGAAGGAAATTTTTCTATCTCAGTAGACAAATTTTTGTCTCACATAGAGCCTTCTTGCATCACATGCGTCTATATCTTCAAGTAAAATCCAATGAGTTTGATCAAGAGTCTTTGAACCACAGAGCTTTTACTCAATATAGAGCTTTGAGTTGTCATAAAAACAAAGGAGGCAAAATTAACCATGCCTTCTTTCCAGACATTTGCATCACATATAGCATAGCTCGGGAAGAACCACCAACCCCTGAGAGAGAAGAGGAAGAATTTCTCCCCTTTGTAACACAAAGCTTTTATTGAAGTTAACATTCCATCCATTCTCACATTCATACATCATCAATCCATTCCAACTCTCGAAACATAAAGAGGTCTTGTCCTAAGTTCTTTTCAGATATTGCTTGGATCAAAACAACACATCAATCTTTAGAGTGTCTCTACATCTAGGATAAAATCATCCTAAGAGGCATTTCTATGTAGGTAAAAACTAGTCTATGAGTGCATCCTCTCATTACTAGGTAGCTTGGTTTGTAACACATCTCAGACTTTTCTATACCTTATCATCTCAAACATTGTCAACAAACACAAGCAATTCATAGAAGGACTTTTGTAACATCAACCTTTAGTGTTAGAGATACGTATGATAAACACTTCACCAAACATTTATCTCTCATTCCATCACCAACTCATAATCATTTTCACCAAACTTCAACAAAATATTTCAAAAATGGCTCAAACCAGATCAAGGACTAGACAACTAGAAATCAAAGAGGAAGAGGAGAAAAATCTCAATGAATTCCAAGAATCCCTTGGAGGAAATGCAAATGATGAAAATCCTCGTACTCCCACTCTTGAAGTAATAGAAAGGGCATAGCACAACCCCCTCTTCAATCAACTTTTTGATGAAAACCTCAAAAACAACGTCGATGCTCACTTTTTAAGACTTTCTCAAGAGGGAGCCAAACTACTCTCTGATTTTGATACTACACAATTACAGCAAGCATCAGAACACCATAGTCATAATGAGGGTGGAAGAGATTGAGATAACTTCAGATATGACCTTAATCAAGGAAATCACCCACCTCCTCCTCCTCCTAATGACATTGACATGTTGAGGCAACAAGTCGAGAATCTAGCCCAACAACTCCACAATGGTGTGAAAACTACCCAGTTTTCACTTAATGATATTTGTCCCTATCCCTTTGATAGGAATCTACATATGCCACCTTATCCATGAGGGTTTGAAACACCTAAGTTTGAAAATTATTGGGGAAAAGGAGACCCTCGAGATCATGTCAAGGAATTTCACCTCCACTTGCCTAGAAGTGGCATATGAAGACACATATCTAATGCGCCTCTTTCCTCAGAGTTTGGGAGGGACAACCACATAATGGTTTTCCTGACTAACAGGCGTAATTAGGACATTTGAAGAACCGGTCCAAAATTTCCTCGCACATTATTCACACAACATAGAATACGATGTCACCATGGAAGATTTGTGTAACACCAAGCAAAAACTAGGGGAACTATTTTTCAGCTTTCCTGCAAAGGTGCAAACAACTATATAGTAGACATTCTCTTCATCTACCTGAATGAGAGCTAGTGGAAATATGTATTTCCAACTTGAACGATGAAATGGAATTCCACCTAGACTTGAAGGGCACATAATCCTTTGCTGACATAATCACCCAAGGGTTAAAATGTGAACGGGCCCTCATCAAAAAGGGGCTTATCAAGATATACAATGAACCAAAAGATGGCCCTCACCCACACTTTAACGGTGATAAACGCAACTTCTGGAATCAAAACAAAAACATCATCAATGACAGGGTTGTAGATGCAAGGACTATAAAGAGTGCACAACCTGTGGTTCGATTTGTGGGGCAGAACCCCCTCCTAAGAACAACACAGTTGCTCCTCCGCAAAATCAAGGATGCAATGCACCACAAGAGGAACCGAGACAATGACAAAAAAATTATAAACCAAAATGTACATACACTCCCTTAGGGGAGCCTGTTGAAACAATGTTACGTCAATTGGTCTCTTCAAATCTGGTGACCTTACCAAAGACATCTAATTATGAACCTTAGGTCAAACCTCCATGGTGGAGGGATAATGAACATTGTGAATTCCATCAAGGGAAAGGGCATAAAACAAGTAATTGTCATAGATTGAAAGATCTTGTTCAAGATCTTATTGACTGAGAAGAGATTGAAATTGAAGGACATGACCCAAAAACCTCAAATAATGATCATCTCATGTTTAAGAATATGCTTCCATCACAAGATCAAAGGGGTCCTTCCACTTCAGGACAAAACATAGATATCAATGATTATACACAAGCCACCTATAATTACACTATGAATCACCTATATGACGTTAATGAACAAATTGCAACCATTACCATCAAAGATCCAAAACCTACGTACAATGTTGTTACGCGTCATAGCAAGATCACCATTAAAGCAGCTCCACAAGGCACAACCTCCATCCAAAAGCAGTATAACCTTGTGGAACAATTAGATAAGACACCTGCACTTATATCCATGTTAGAGCTTTTGCGCCTATCCCCATCTCATAAAATAATCTTGGATCAAGCTCTCCAAGAGGCGTCAGTCCCTACCAATCTAAATACAGATCAATTTCAAGCTATGGTTGGTTATCTGAGGTCATAACCATGTCTCACTTTCTCTGAAAGAGACAATACATCCTTCCAACAACCTCATAATGCCTCACTCCATATTGAAGGATTTATCAACCAACATAGGATCAAGTGAGTCTTGATCAACAATGGAGCAGGCCTAAATATATGTACTTTACAATTGGTCACAGCACTGGGATATGTAGTTGAATCAGTGGACCCCTGCAAAAAGATAACCATAAAAGCCTATGATGATGCTGAGAGTTCTTCAAAAGGAGCAGTCATGTTACCAATCCGAGTGGGCCCAGTGGTGAAGCACATCATATGTCAAGTTTTGAACCTTCCTCTGCCATATAATTTATTGTTAGTAAGACCTTGGATACACACCATGCAAGTCATTCCATCCACCTATCACCAGTGTATCAAGGTCCCTCATAATGGTGTAGAAATTACAATCTTGGGCAATGCAAATCCATTTGCATATTGTAACAATATCAACCATCAGCCAGAGATTACCATTCCCAACAACAGAGAAGCTATCCCATCCATGTCATATGTAAGTTTAGCCTCTCTTTCTAGTTCAAACACCACTATACCAAAGCAAGAAAAGCTAAAAATTAAAATGGCAGAGGAAGGTCCTAGGGAGTACAATCTAAGCCAACTCTTTTATGCTGGGAAACTACCCACTTCCCCTAGAACTCATGGTATGCCTCAAAGGTTACTTCAAACACCATTGGTCAAGCCAACATGCACTTTGGCACCTTTTATCCTTGGAAAGAGTCAGGAAGAGGAGACCAGAGATGAGGACTTAGCATAATGGATCTATAAAGACCCTATCACCATGCAAATCCCACAAGATAAGCTTCCCAAAGATCAATATGGCAAAGGCCTTACCATTATGCAAAGAATGGGCTATGATGGTCAAAGTGCTTTGGAACCTCACTAGAAAGGATGACATGAACCGTTGTAGACTGAATTAAAGCCTAAAGATAACACTGGATTAGGCTTCCAAAATGAGACTCTTCCTAGGCTCAGATTCAGAGGGAAACCCAGCAAATCTCTATATCAGCCTAATATTCTAAAGAGTCCACCCTTGATTATATCAGCAGCACCAAGAAATGCACCAAATGCCCCAATGAGGTTGAAAATCTCAGCAATACCATCCCCAACACCAATCATCCCACCAATCAAACCAACAACTCCATCAACAACAACAACTAAATCAACAACACTATTAGCAGTATCAGAACCCCTAATAGTATCAACACCACTGATATTTCCATCAGAAACAATAGATTCAACAATGCGGATACTCCCAGTATCAGATTCACTGATCCCAATAATCCTCCCCGCAGCACCAACAATTCCATCTCCAAAAGTACATCAGTCGATCACACCTTCAGTGTTTAACTCAAAGGATATCCTAGTTGGTATAGTAATCGGATGTTGGAAAGCGACTTAGAGACCGACTCGGATGAATGGGAATTTGATTCTGTACAACTCAATACTTCAGATGAGGAAGACACATCGCCACCTCCACCTCACAAAGAGATCCCTATTTACGGAGAAGCATATATTAAAACCTCTTGGGCTCTTGAACTGGAAACACCTTCCATAGACCCTACGTCACATCCTATGCTTGATTCTGATAGGGAGAGTACCATCAACAACCTTCACCATAATGTCTTAACCCTCACTGACACCTCTTATGAACTTAACCTAATTGATGAGGTAATGCCCATTATCCATCATGAACTCATCGAATGGAAATAACCAAATCCCCCATGCCTTGACCAATTCCAAAATGATGAGGCGATCATTGACTTTTGGAACTATGGGCTAACATACCAAGCGGGGATCACAAAGTTGGATTCGCCATTGAACTTAATAGCGCAGCCTACTTCGAGGTGGATGCCAAACCTTTTAGCTACAAAAATATTACAATAAAACATGGATCTTCCAGTGAAAACCACACTATGGCACTGTTTGATTCCAAAAAGGTAAAAAGAAAGAGTGTATCCAATGGTGAAAACCTCTCTGAGGCGCCTATGGATGAATAGTTTGACATCCTCCCATTCAGTGTAAATTAGGAATGGTCAATGATCCTTATTGAGGAAACAAAAGAATTCAATGTGGGGACTCCTGATAATGCTCACCACATACATCTAGCATCTCTTTTAACTTCAGAAGAAAAACCTAAGTTTGTAGAATTTTTCCAGAAGCGTCAGATCAACTTCACATGGTCATATGCAGACATGCCTGGTCTAGATACTAATTTGGTCATGCATCACCTCACCGTAGCAGAAGGAGCTAAGCCTGTCAAATGGAAGCTTCGCAAGATGCACCCCCAGATTACGGTACTTGTCAAAGCAGAACTTAAGAAACTCCTGGATATTGGTTTTATTAGACCAAATGATTATGCAGATTGGATATCCAACATTGTACCTGTTGGAAAACCAAATGGGAGCATCTGTATATGTACTAACTTTAGAGATCTAAACAAGGCATGTCCTAAAGATGACTTCACCCTACCAAACATCGACATGATCGTGGACCTAACAGCAGGACATGCCATACTTTCTCTCATGGATGGATTTTCAGGGTACAATCAAATAAAGATCAGACCAGAGGATCAACATAAGACTGCCTTCACATTTCCATGGGGCACATATTGTTGGAATATAATGCCTTTTGGTCTAAAGAATGCAGGGGCGACCTATCAAAGAGAAATGACCGTCATCTTTCATGATATGATGCATACCATAATGGAGGATTATGTTGATGACTTACTGGCAAAATCATTAACAAGAGAAGGTCATCTAAAAATATTAGAGAAAATCTTTGATAGACTGGAACAATATCATGTTCGACTCAACCCAAAGAAATGTGTCTTTGGAGTAACCTCAAGGAAGCTTATAGGATACATTATCTCAATAAAAGGCATTGAGGTCGATCCTGCAAAAATCAAAGCAATCATGGACATGCCACCTCCAAAGAACATCAGTCAACTAAGGACATTACAAGGGTGGCTACAATCCATCTAAATATTCATTGCACAACTAGTAGATAAGTGTCATCCCTTTACACATCTGTTACACAAAAACATCCACTTCAATGGGATGCTAGATGCCAGCAAGCATTCATGCTTAAAGACTATCTCATGAATATACCATTGTTCATCCCACCAAATCTAAGTAGACCTATATTGCTCTATATTTCAGCAACTAATACAAAATTAGGAGTATTGTTGGCACAACACAATGTAGAAGGGAAGGAGTATGTTGTTTACTACATCTCTTGCACACTGATCGGCTATGAACTCAATTACACACCTATTGAGCGAGCTTGCCTAGCAGTAATCTTAGCTGTCACTAAACTAAGGCACTACCTGTTAACACATAAAGTACAACTCATTGCAAAGATCGACCCACTAAAGTACTTACCTAAGGTACTACTTATTGAGTGAGCTTGCCTAGCAGTAATCTTGGTAGTCACTAAACTAAGGCACTACCTATTAACACATAAAGTACAACTCATTGCAAAGATCAACCCACTAAAGTACTTACTGAGCAAAGCAGCATTGACATGTCGCTTGGCCAAATGGGTGATGATTCTGAGTGAATTTGACATCAAGTATGTGGACCGTAAGGCTATCAAGGGCCAAGTTATTGCAGATCAGTTGGCTGATGCACCCCTCATAGAAAATCATCCTCTTATTTCCAATTTTTCAGATGAAGAGATATTCATGATCACGGCAGCACAACCATGGAAACTATACTTTGACGGTTCATATACTAGGCATGGCTCGAGGGCAGGCATTCTGTTTATCACACATCAAGGTGATAGCATCTTGAAGTCTTACAAGCTAACTTTTCCATGTGCAAACAACATAGCAGAATATGAGTCCTTGATCATAGGACTCGGACTAGCCATACAATGGAAATTGAAAGAGCTACAGATATATGGCGACTCCCAACTAGTCATCCGACAAGTCACAGACGAATATCAGACCAAGGATGATAAACTCATGTCATACAAGAAAATGGAGGACAGTTTAAAGGCATCATTTATGACTATTGCCTTTGAGAAAATACCCAGAGATCATAATCAAGTTGTTGACGCTATGGTTACCATTGCATCTCTCTTAGATCTTCTAGAGAATTCAACACACTACAAGTTCTTGGTAGAACAACTTTGGATTCCCGCTTATGATATCCCTGAATCCGAGATGATATGTCACCTTGTCGATTCCAAATCCCCATGGTATGATGAGTTCTACACCTATCTCCATGATCACACACTTCCTCCTAACCAATCAAATAAACCAACGTAAAACCTTCATTCGCCAAACCGCTTGATATACCATCATTGTTGAAACCCTATATCGACGCAGTCTTGATGGTATTCTCCTTCGATGTCTAGAACAAGATGAGACAACAAAGGCCTTGGAAGAGGTACATGAAGGAATTTGTGGGACTCACTCAAGTGGTCCTTCCTTAGCAAAGAAGATCATGCGCATTGGGTACTATTGCCCATCCATGAAAAAAGACTCCTACTATTTTGTCAAAAAATGCAAGAAATGCCAAGTTCATGGTGACTTGATACATGCACCAGCACAGGAATTGCAACCAATCACAACATCATGGCCCTTTTATCAATGAGGACTTGACCTTGTGGGTAAAATTCATCCATCTTCATCCAACGGCCACAAATTCATTATTACCGCCACCGAATACTTCACAAAGTGGATTGAAGTTGTTCCACTTACCCAAGTCACCGGCAAGAGGATCACCTCACTCATCCTTAATTACATCATCTTCCGGTATGGTGTGCCTATATCCATCATCATAGATAACGGGCTTCCTTTCAAAAATCAAGACATCCGTGAACTCTATGAAAAATTCCAAATCCAACACCGCTTTTCCACTCCCTATTACCCACAAGGAAATGGTCAAGCCAAAGCATCAAACAAGAACATATTGAGAATCCTCATGAATACAGTCAATGATGTCAGTTGTGATTGGCACATTCAATTAAATCCAGCACTATGGGTGTATCGAACTAGCATTCGAACCCCTACAGGTGCAACTCCCTACTCACTGGTCTATGGCACATAATCCATCCTTCCTATTGAGGTTGAGATACCATCTCTATGGGTTTTCGTACATAATCTGATAGGTGATGAAGCATTCTGAGTCTCTTGTCTTCAAGACTTGTAACTACTTGATGAAAGGCGACAAGCTGCATACAACCATCTCGAGGCCTATCAGCAGCGCATGAGAAGAAGCTATAATCACTGGGTTAGACCTTGTGCATTTGAGGTAGGTGATCTTGTTCTCAAAGAGAATCCTCATAATCAACCAAACAAAGAACATTAGGGAAAGTTTGAATCGAACTGGCTGGGTCCATATGTTATCACTGTTATATTTGGGTCCAGGCATATTAGTTGGCTACTTCAGAAGGAGAACCGCTAGCAGATCCGACCAATGGCATGCACCTCAAATGGTTCCATACATAAACTCTATAGAGCATCAGGCTCCAATATATATCAGAAAGAACACCAAAAACATTCAGATAAAAGTCTTGAAGAAAATACAAAAAAAAAAGAAAAATCATACATCCAAACGGTGAACAACCACTTTGTTGGCACCTTGGGTAAGTATGATGGTGAAAACCTAGTAAACAGGCACCACTCATAAAGGCTATGGCTCCATTGTCTTTCAGACTTGTTGCGATCATATTCATTTCATCCACTCATCCATAAGTCAAACCATGGCTTGTTATTGATCTGCAATCAAGGATAGTACTTAACGCATCTTGCATCCTTCTTTTTCATAGTCATGTCTAAACTAGGGGAAATATCTTAACCTATTGATGGAATTGGATTCTTCATTACTTATGATTCATTAAGTTCTTCATTCAAAACTTGTCTCACAAAATCCAAAAACATCAAAAAAATCAAAAATCGATCAAAAACATGGCAACGCATAAAAATCCTTTGTGCATACGCATCAAAGAAGATATCAAACAAACATTTTGAGTTACTCAAACGATGACCACTTATCAAATCAACCAAAACATCAAACATAGACACACAACTGTCTTAAACAAGGATGCATCCTTCCTTACCAAAACAAAGACATGATAACATTTTCTTTGACAAGAAAATTTTGTTTAAGCTATCAAGTACTTGGTCAGTTTGATAAAATTATTTATTCAGTTATATCAAGTTCCTATGCTACTTCGGGATATCCACAAGTGATTAGAGTAGCCAGGATGGTTCCTTAGTATTGTCTTGTTTGATTGTATGTGAATTATTCCAATGAAGTTCTGGGGCATGTACTAATGGTGTCTACGTGGGAAGTTCACTAAGCTAAGTAATCTTATGCAAAATCTAGTCATAGATCACTATGGCTCACTAACTACAGTGTATACCTCAACCATATGAGCATGAACCATTATGGAGGGTCCATATTCTTTATCTATGTTGCTTCCTTACAGGTACAATGCTCCAAACTTGGTTTCTACTGCCTCGTCCAAGATTGATATTACCATTGCTCAATGATGAAAAATAAAGCACTATGGATTGTCATTCCATCTTATCTGTATATATTGCATTTCATTGCATTCCATCCATCCATAAATTCATAATAGTTGCATATCATGCATACATTATAGTCACAACAATGGATGCATACTCTCTTTCTTCTACCTTCTTCTATAGGAATGAGTCATAGGTCCTCCATACCTTCTATCTAGCATTGAATCCCCCCCACCATCCCTATCTTTATCATCAACATCATCATAATCCCTTCATCATTTCCCATCAACTCACTCAAGCTATGTTCATCACCATCCATCTTTAATAGGAGGGGTTGCGCTTCCCATCCTCGGTCATCCTATAAGCAAAGCAAGTTACTCTATCTGCACATATACATCGACTCAAGGACACCTAGACTATAAACAGATACTTTGATAAAGTATCTTCAGGTCTCAACAGTTAATCAATCATGGCAAACCTAGACTACAACAGGCATTTCTCATAATGACCCAGTCTCAATGGGGCTGCTATGATTCACCACAACCATCCATCCACACACACATTATCAATTGCTCAATCAATCCAACACAATCACAATGCACAATTACATCAATTGTCTAAGTCTCAAAAAGTATTTTTCTTCCTATACCTTGACTTCATCAGGCAATTACATCAATTCTCTAAGTCACCAACATGTCACTTTGATTCACTTACTCAAACTTTGTCCTGTCCAAGCGAACAAATGACATCAACTATCACGCTTTGACTCGATCGGGGTAATTAAATTGATTCCACCAGATTATCCAACCAATTTTGATCAATTGTATAGTATCAATCAAAAGTGCACACCACATTTGCACCGTCTCTCCTGCATGACCTAAGGGTACTCACTGGCTTGCCATTTCTCCGTATTCACTCTATTTTCTTCCATTATTTCACCATTATTGCTCATTTCTTCTATCCCTCCACTTCTTTCTCTTTTTCAAGAGATCGCTCAATTTTTTGAAATTTTTCGTCCCATCTCTCGAGGGGGCATGCCACCCATTAAATTAACATTTATGGGGCATATTTCTTCACACCTATTTTTCTTTCTTTGAAACGATGCAATAAACCGCACCATCTCAAAGAGGGGCAAATATAGTCACATAAATCTGTTCATTTAATTAAATGAATATTTACTATTTATTTGATTAATAAACCTTCAATAATAAATTAATTAAATTAATATTTAATTAATTCATCCTCAATCATTTTCCTATTAATTAAATAAATTATTCAATTTATTTTAATTCATTCATAAAACCAAATTCACAATCAATTAAATGAATAAATCCTATTTATTTAATTTAATCCCCTTTCTTCTTTTAAATAAATAAATAAAATATTTATTTAAATCATTAAAAATCCCCCCCACTTGCATTCTCCTACAAATGCAAGTTGCAACCACAAGTTGAAATAAATTATTTTTACTTTTATTTAAATCCTATTTTCCATCACCCACCAAATCCACTTGCAATCCTAAATCCCCTTCTAGACCCTTCTAACCACTTTCTAATCATTCCTAATTAGCCTAATCCATCCCCTAATTATTGTCACATTCCTAAGCAACTTGAAGTCACTTCTCAAAGCCTCCAAAGTCTTTGAAAAGCATTTAATGTTTTATGTGCTCAAAAAGCTTACCCCTAAAGTCTTCCAAACCACTAATGGCTCTTACATGACCATTAATGGCTCTTACATAACCATTTATGGTTAAATCCACTTGCTCCCATGGTTAGATACTTTACCTCTAACTCAACCCTCATGTAACCCATGGGTCTCTTCAAGCATTTATTGCTTTGACCATGGTTATCCTCACTAACTCTTGCACAAGAGTTTATCCATTGGATAAAGACATTATTTATTGGATAATGGCTTTATTCTTTCAACTCAACATTAACCTTACCTCCCAAGTTAACCCTCAAGTCATGTCAAGCATTTAATGCTTATTCCCTCTCCTCTCAACCCATCTCTTGTTGACATTTGTCATCCTGGGATTGGATTGAAAGTCCTCACATGGATCTTAAGCCCTTCAATCCTGACCCTTGTTGAGATTACTCAATCTCAACCATCCATTGCTCCATTTTACCTATAAATGGAGCTCACATTCCTCATTTTCAAATCCTCAAGCATTCTAAAGAACATCTATGATCCTGAAAAAATTGTACGCATCTAACTTATAGTGAATTTTAGAGAGCATTTAGCAAAATCATTTACGTTTACTCTTTTGGACTAAAAACAACACTGGATTAGATAATATCTCATTTTTAGCTTGTTCATGTTTGCATTTTCATGAGCTTTTATTTTATAATCTTGAATCTCCATAAGACATCCAAAAATAGTGAAAAAAGCTACTGAGAGCTACACTCATTTGGGAACTTGGAGAGGAGAGGAACAAGGGAGGAGAAGCTGCAAGCCTGGTTTTGTTGCTTTTTTTTGTGTTCGACTTTACATTGTCCTAACGATATCCTTTTTGTAGAGCATCAATTATTAATCTTGGTTGGAAAGGATTCCCCAAGACATTATTCTATTCCTTTATTATTGATCCAAAATGGGCTAATTTCTCTATAATCTTATATTTATTTATAATTCCTTCTACTTCCTTTCTACTAATTTTTGAATTTGGATTACATAGAAAAATGATAGATCAAGGTCTTAATCCTCTTATGAAAATATTTTGGATCACACATGACCCAACAATTAGGATGCACTATATACATGACTTCTAATAGTTCATCTAAAGAGAATCAAGATATAATCTCTGATGAAACATCTTTCACAATACTCTTTAGTGTAGTTCTTATAGAATTGATAATGTTGTTAAAAGCTTCACTTGTATCAATTACTTATCTCATTCTGGTAGAGGACTTGCCAATGACCATGGTATAATAGAGCATTGGTATCTCATATCCACATACTGAGACACATAACTCCCCACTTTCATTGTATTGTAAAAATTTATCAGGATTGTCCACATCTAACATTATATCCTAGCTACTAAATTTTGGATTTACAAATAACTCTTCTGATAGATATAGATTAACGAGAGTCATAATTGTTGTTCTACATAGACTAGTATATTTATGAATATACTACTGGAAGGTGTGCGCCCTTGGTCTCCTTGTCTTGTGCAGCACAATGCTCGGGTTTGTGACATGGCTTAACTGCCTCCTATGGATTCTATAAGTCTAGTGGTTGTATTAGGCATTAACGGGTCGATCTTTTGGTGTAATGGTAACCGCACTTGTAACAAGTGGTATCAGAGATAATTCATAAGTTAAAACCCCTCACTTGCATTTGGGGGGGATTGTTGCAAGGTGTGCACCCTTGGTCTCCTTAAGTTGTGCAACACAGCGTTCAAGTTTGTGACATGGCTTAACCACCTCTTATGGATTCTATAAGTCTAGTGGTTATATCAGGCATTAATAGGTTGATCTTTGGTGCAATGATAACCACACTTGTAACATATACATACTTCTTTCTTGGGATTGTTCACAAGAATGTTCATTTTGTACAATAGGGGAAGAATAGTAGACAAAGTTAAGATTGTCTCTACATCAATTAAAACCTAAGAAAAAGCTTAGCATCTTTATCTAGTGAGTAATGTTGTTTAGACATTACTCTAATCAAGAATTGATATTCTAATAAAACTCATTGTGTTTGTCTATGCAAGGAGATACATTTGGTATCGACATCCTTAAGAATCTTGTTTCCATTGATTATTTCCTAGACAAAAATTTTGAAATTCTGCAAACCATTTGGGACTTTGACAAAAGAATGAAGAGACCTTGCGAACTAGATATTCAACTTTAGCTACTGAATCAAATTTGCTCACAATTTTATGCTAAATTTAGTTTGTGGGTCAAGTAGTTAATGAAAATCATGTGAGATGAAGTAGTAGTTTGTAGCTTTATTAAAGACTGTTCATGTAACCTTGCATCAATACAACTCCATTAGCTCCTACACACAACTTTTTGGCAATTGTTAAGTCATCCATACTGTCAATTTCATTAAAATATTTCTAAAGTAGTTCAAATAAATTTTATGTTGTTTAATTATCCTTCATTTTAATAACCCTAAGTAGATGAGGTTGGAAAACATGTTTTTTACAATATACACATGCATACATATCCAAGAAGTATTATCTACCATTGCAACTTCATCTAAATATAATGCAATAAAGTTTGAAACTTTTATTTTTTCCTTCGCATCTTGTTTTTCCACCTTAGCAAGACAACTTGCCCATTCCCATCCATTATTTATTGACCAATGCATTTGAGGAAATCAAGGAACACCCACAAAATTTAATAACCTACTATATTCAGGGTAGTCTATCAGACTATCATAGGACATCATCTACTCAAAATATGAAAAACAACACTCAAGTGAATTTTTTTAGTCATGATCTTTCCGAATTGAGCTTCGATTGAACCTCCATGTTTAGTCCTTTCTTTTCGATTTATCTTTATATTCCTCTTCATACTTAACATGAAGGCATTCTTCCTTTGTTTTCCATCTAATCATTAATTGTTCCTTTTCATCTATGATTTCTTTTTCATAAACTTTACTGATATGTTTTTCTATGGCATCCAATTTTAGCTGCAACTTCTTGTCCCTATTATGTTCCCAACTACATATATATTGAAGGTTCATCTTTGTGTTGGATTTGGCACTGTTGTAATAAATGGGCACTTTAACACCAAATCTAACTAAAAATTCCTTGTCATATCCCACTTGCACCCATTTTTTTATTTTTCTTTTCTTTTTCTCTTCCATGTACTTTCAACAACATCATCCTCAACATTGTCATCCAAGTCAATTGACTTATTTCAGCTACCCTAGGTATCCATTGGAACATAATTCATGGCATTGACATCTGATTCAATTAGCTCATTTTGATTTTCCTCTAAGGTATTTGCATTAGTATCTAATGCAACTACTAATATTGTAGCTCCTTTTGATGGGCCGCTAACATTACCAAAGTATGACATTATGGTTTTTACATTCAGATGGCTTCCCTTCAATACTTTCAAGAGTCTTGTTGCTCAAAATCTCTCACAAAATAGAAGCTGCAAAAAATAGCTTCTTGTTTAAGAAGCAATCATACTAAAGAATATATATCTTTGATTCCTTGTCCAATGAATGTCTCCCTATTAAATAAGCTATAACAATGAACTAAAATGACAAAGACTAAGACATAAAATAATCTTATCACACTATAAAAGAAATTGTCACTTATCGTTAGGTTTTCACTACTTCCATTACACAATAATGCTTGTAGTTGCAACTTGCCTATGATTTAAATTGAGAGATCAAAACCAAATAAAATGTGTTGGAAAAATCTAACTTTCGAGATTGTATTTATATTAATCCATATTTGGAAAATTTCATGGAATTTTAAAATGGGTTATTAAAAATTTGGAAAATGTAGGTGAGATTTTTACATGGTAGAATAAACATTTGGCAATTCCCTCTTGCTAGTAAGATGATGCATTTCAATTTTCAAGGTGACTATGATTACCATTCACTTATAACTTGATTGGAAAAATGGTTCCTCCAAGCCTCCTACGCAATTAAGTCATTGGTGAAATAAGTCCTCTGACAGATTGAACATTTAATGTTTTCAACAAAATGGATCCTCAAAAATAATGAACAATTTATTAGTTATTGGAAAATGCATGGATGGATTAATGGACGCATCTAATATTTTAGGAAAAAATATTAATTGCAACATTAGAACTATGTAGTTGCTATTGGAAAAAAATATTAATTACATATGACTAATCAAAAAACTGATGGCAAATTCACATGCATTGGGCCAAAGAAGAAGAAGAAGAAGAAGAAGGGAGTACTTGTATAATGCCAAAATATATCTAGATCTTACATCATCATTGCATCATAGCCTTACATCATCAAGCAACCACACTCTATTCTTTCATGACCTTTTATGCTAAGAGTAAACACTATTTTCACAAGATCTTGGAGGTTAGGAGAACAATGGAGGAAAGCCTATTGTGTTTTTGAAAGTATATATTTGGTTCATTTTATGTTATTTGCATGCATAATAGAGTATTTCATTGATTTTGTTGGATAGGGTTTTGTAGATCTAGACAAGCGACTATGTTATTTAGTGTTGACAAATAGTTTCAATTTATAACATACATAGGTTGTATTTAAAAATATTTAAGAAACATTATTATTCCATTGCAAGGAGACAAGTTCTCCTAGGTTAATCCTAGAAATATGAACAATAGTTTGTATATAGAACACAAGGGCCCTAGAATGATGTATATAAAGTCTTCTTTTAAAACACCAAATCCAAGTGTGTCATTGTCCACCCAATGCTTTAGAATGAGAGAAATTTGAATTTGTTTGTTTGATGTGAAATGAATACAATTAGATGTCTTTAATATTAGTGCATATCATCACATTGCACCAAGAAATGAATACAATTACATGTCTTTAATATTAGTGCATATCATCACATTGCACCAAACATGTGTTCGTTTGACTTAGGATGAGAAAATTAAAGGGGTCGATTGGCCAAATTTAAATTTAAAATTTTTAAAAAGAAAGGGGCAAATCCAAACTATAGGTTTGACCCCATGGTCATAGAAAAGGACCATAGATCATGAAACCGTCAAATTTTGTTGGCTAACAACTACATTGAAATAGTATAAGGCTTAATCTTTATCATATCAGTAGTCTCTTCATCCCTCTCATGAAATAAGGTAGGTGTTGTTGGCATTTTGAATTTATTGGCATTTTGCATAGAGATTACATTAATGATATGTTGTCATTGATGTCAATTGAACCGATAAAAGGTATTCATGTTATTGTTGATATTGTTGTTTTTGGTATCTGCTAGTAACCGATAAGAAGAGAGTTGTAGAAGATATTGTAACTGATATGTAAAGTTTGTGAGTTGAACCAGTGAACCAGTGTAAAGGGTCAAACCTTTCTATGTAATGTAACTGGTAAACCCTATCAGTTGTTAAACCCTAACCGATCAACTTTGTTGGTTTATTATCTGATGAGTGGTAATGATGGAGACATGTGTGATCATTGTATGAGGATAAATTCAAATTGATTTGGCGTGTTTTCTTATTGTCTAGGGAAGGATCAAAGTGGATTGCATTTAATGCACAACGTGTGATGAGTTACAAAGTCCAATGGAGTGGTGATCATGGAGTAGTTGGAATTGTCTTGAGGAATGTGAAGAGATTGTCATGATTTCTAAGGCTCAAGATTGAACCGACTTGTTTGTAATCTCAATGATGAGAATTAGGTTTTTGTTGTGTTACTGACCTAATTGATTTGTATTTAAGGTTGATGAAGTTGTTTGTAAAGGTTGTTGGAAAGATTGGTAGAAACCCTATTGAGTGTGTGGTTTCCCAACTAGTGAATGGATCTGCACATTGAGTGAAGGCAGATTGAAGCTTAGAAGGATATGATCAAGCAAATTTAGTGCTACTCATACAGATCAAGAAAACCTATTCTTTTCTAACAATTACAACAGAAGTAAAATCCCTTAACCGGGTAAGCTCTAACAAGCTTGGTTACTCATTAAATCCTCTAACAAGGTGGTCCATTAGTTTGGATTCTTAAATCCTCTAGCGAGGTTACTCCTAACAGGGTATTGTGCTTCTAACAAGGCATATTTGTAAATCCCTTGACCGGGCGATTCCTAACCAGAATTAGTTCTTAACAGGACTTATTGTAATGCTCTAATAGGCTTTGGCTCCTAATTGGATGAACTTTGAAAGAGTTTAGATAGCTATCCTTGTGAGTCCCATCTCACCATGGTTTTTACCTATTTGGGTTTTCCACGTATAAAAATTTGTGTAAAGTGGTGAATGCTTTTGTGGTTGTGATCTTATTTGTTGATTCAGTTAACTTCTAATAAGGCATGTTAAGTAGAAGCATTCAGAGATGAATATGTTGAGTTAAGATTAAGCATTGTTGATGTTTACAAGATTGAAGGTGTTTACTGTTAAAATTTGTCATAACAGTTAAACCGATTAATGTCAATTATTCCTAAGAATATTGATCTTGATTGAGATATGTTTACTTTGTTTGACTAAGTTTGAGCTTGGGAACTTTGTATCAGTTTTTCAATATACTGATTCACCCCCCCCCCCCTCTCGGTTTTCTACCAGATACTTATTCTTTCATCATAACATCAATTGGTATCAGAGCTATCCAAGTCCTCTTAATCTAAAAGCCTAACATCTTGAGGAAAATATCTTGTAGATCATGATGAAGAAAGAAGGTTCAAAGTTTAACAAAGATAACTATAGAATATGGAGTGACAGAATGAAGATTTACACTAAGAGTCTTGGTAGTTAGTATTGGGATCATTTAGAACACAAGTATACTACACCTACTGGACCCCTGACTGATGATCACAAGAAAGAATAGCAAGAAAATCACCAAGCATTAGAAGCTATTATCAATTCCTTGTCTGATGCTAAATATGTAGATGTTCATGGTCTTGAAACTGCATATAAAGTATGGAAGAAACTTGAATATATCTATAGCAGTGATGAGCATGTTGAGATTGCTAAAGAAGAGAGTTTAAGAGGCAAGTTTGACGACATGAGAATGTCTGAAGGTGAGAACATCTAGCAGTATGGTCAAAGGATCAAAGAGATAGTTGGAGAGATAAAGAGTGTAGGAGGGAAAGTGGAAGATGCCACAATAATCAGTAAGGTACTGAGAACCCTGCTACCGGTCTATGCTATCCGAGTTGTAGCTATTCAGGAGCTAAATACATTTAATATTAGCGAACATAGTGCTTTTGAACTAAATGGCTATGATGGTAGTGTACAGAAATTAGAATCTGCATTCAAAGCTTCTATCTCTAAACCATCTGTGAAAATAAGTAGAGATACTGGCAATAGCTATAAATCTAGATCCAACAGAGATGCTGATGATGAAGACAACTTAGTGGAACTTGAAGCATTGTTGGAAAAATGACTGCCTAGAGGTACTGGTAAATATAGAGGTAAGCTACCTTTAAAATGTTTTGCATGCAACAAGATTGGTCATATAGTAGCAAACTACCCTAATGGTGAAAATGATTACAAGAGAGACAAATTTAAGAAGTACAAGGGTAAAGGAAAGAGAGATTGTCTTGTAGCTATTGACATTGGTATTACTGATGATGAATCTGATGATGATTCTAGTGAAGATATTGTGTTTGTAGCAATTAAGGAAGAAGTATCAGATCATAAGGCACTAGTATCCAGAATGGATAACTCTGGTGATTGGATCATTGATAGTGGTTGTTCACATCACATGACCTGTGATCGGAGCAAATTTCTTTCCTTGAAGGAATTTGATGGCGGTGTTGTCAGATTTGGCAATGTCTCACCCTGTATGGTAAAAGGTAAGGGAGTTATTTCTCTTAATGGGAAGAGCAGTGCTAATGATGTCTATTGGGTTGAAGGCCTAAAGCACAATCTATTAAGTGTGGCACAACTTAATGACAGAGGTTACCCACTGGAGTTTAGGAATGGTATATGTAAAATCTTTGACAACATAGGTGAATTGATTGCAACCGGGAAACAGACCAGAGGTAATCTATTTCATCTCAATCCTAAAGTTAGCAACTCTTTGATTGCAAAAATAGATGATAGCCGGCTTTGGCATAGGAGATTTTGTCATATAAATTTTGACAATATTATTAAAGTAAGCAAGTCTAAGATAGTAAGAGTTCCTCCTCGGCTAGATAACCCAGTTAATGCTCTTTGTAAAGAACGTCAACTAGGAAAGATAGATTATTCAAGTTTCAAGAGCAAGTACTTCTCAGTAGAGCACTTGTTAGATTTGGTTCATATAGACCTATGTGGACCAATAAGAACAAGAAGCATTCAAGGTGACAGATACTTCATGATCTTCACTAATGATTTTTCAAGGATGATGTGGGTCACATTTTTGAGGGATAAGAATGAAGCTTTTGGCAAATTCAAGGCATTCAAAGCCTTAGCTAAGAAAGAGAGTGGAAAAAAGATAAAATGTCTAAGAACATATCAAGGCGGTGAATTCACTTCTGCAAAGTTCACCAAATATTGTGATGATAATTTTATCAAGCGGCAGCTTTCTGCACTAAGGACACCACAGTAGAATGGTATAGCAGAGAGAAATAACCAATCAGTGGTTGAAGCTGCTAGAACAATGTTGATATAAGGAAGTGTATCAAAAAAAAATTGGAAAGAAGTAGTACGTATAGCTGTCTACACAATGAACCGAGTTCTGGTAAAAAGAGGTAAGGACAAGACCCCATTTGAGTACTGGTATGGGAGATCACCTGATGTTAGCTATTTTAAAATATTTGGTAGCAAATGTTTATTTAAAAGAGGTGACTACATAAGCAAGTTTGAAGCTAAGAGTGATGAAGGCATATTTCTTGGCTATTCCACCAAGAGTAAGGCCTATAAATACTTCAACAATAGGACACGGAAAATTGTTGAGAGTGTTGATGTTTGTGGAGATGAATGTCCTGAAATTTTAGAAGGAACCAGTTCTGAGAAGAAGGATGAAGATCTTTGCATTTTTCTGTTAGAACCTAAAACTGTTAAATCAGAAACCAATAAAGCAAATCCTGATGTACTTATTCAACTGGAACAAATAAATTTAGAGGAAGATGACAATGAAGAAGTTGAACCTGAAGAGAATGATCATGTTATTCCTAGGTATGTGAGACTGAATCACAGTCCTGAACAGATAATTGGGGATAAGGATGTTGGAGTACTAAGTAGATGGAGAATAAGAGAGAACTCTTGAATGATATCCACCTTTGAACCTGGAAACGCTAAGGAGGCATTTGCTGATGATCATTGGGTGAAAGCTATGGAGGATCAGTAAGAACAAATTGAGAAGAAAAACACTTGGACCCTGGTGCCCCGACTGGTAAACAAGAATGTTATAGGTACTAAATGGGTATTTAGAAACAAGTTAAATGAAGATGGTGTTGTAATTCACAATAAGGCAAGATTAGTATGCAAAGGTTATGCACAAGAAGAAGAAGAAGACTATGGAGAAACTTTTGCACTAGTAGCAAGACTGGAAGGTGTCAGAACACTACTTGTATTTGCAACTCATAAGAAGTTCAAAGTATACTAGATGGGTGTCAAGTCTGCATTTTTGAATGGGATACTGGAAGAAGAGGTTTATATAGAGCAGCCTGGTGTTTATGCATTGACAGATAAGGAAGACATGGTATGTAAATTGCATAAAGCTTTGTATGGATTAAAGCAGGCACCCAGAGCATGGTATGAATGAGATCTAATGAAGATAGGCTTTGCTAGAACCAGTGATGACAGCAACATTTATCTCAAGTCTGAAGGAGATGATATACTGGTCAGTGAAGTATTTGTAGATGACATTATATTTGGAGGAAATGATGACATGAGTAATTGTTTTGCAGATGAAATGAAGAATGAAATTGAGATGTCATTAGTAGGGGAAATAAAAAATTTCATAGGCTTACAGATACAACAGATGAAGAATGGTATTTTCATTACTCAATCTCAAGTATGTGAAGGAGGTTTTTAAGACTTTCGGTATGAGTGACTGTAAACCAGTTGGAACCCCAATGGTTGCAAGTTGTAAATTTTCCAAGGAAGATGCATCTAAGTCTGTAGATGAAAAGGAATTCAAGTCAATGATTGGAAAACTACACTATGTTGTTCACAGTCGATCGGATATTGCCCATGCAGTTGGTAATGTGGCTAGATTTCAGAAGAATCAAAAGGAGGCACATCTGATGGCAACTAAGAGAATCTTTAGATATCTTAAAGATACTATTGACTATGGATTATGGTATCCATATGGTGGATATTTTGACTTGCAGGCATACATAGATGCTGATTGGGCAGGAAATATTGATGATCGAAAGAGTACTACCAATGGAGCATTCTTTGTAGGAGGAAGGCTAGTCTTATGGAGTAGTAAAAAGCAGAGTTGCACTTCACAATCTACTACTGAAGATGAATATGTAGCAGCTTATATGAATTGCACACAAGCTATGTGGATGAGGCACATTTTGGAAGGTTTGAAGATGAAAATCTTAGAACCTATAAAGATTTTATGTGATAATACAAGTGCAATAAATATTTCTAAAAATCTTGTTTTGTATGCAAGGACTAAGCACATTGAATTGAAATATCACTTCTCAAGGGAAAAAGTTCAAAGTAAAGATGTTATCTTGGAGCATGTTTCTACCAAGGAGCAACTTGCAGATATCTTTACCAAACCTCTGCCTAAGACCACTTTTGAGTATCTTAGAAGTCAACTGGGAGTTGTCCCTCTTCATAAAGTTAGTTGAACATGATGTTGATTGCATCAGTCCCTGAATTACTTGTAGAATCTTATATGGATTGATGAAGGAGTGGATGTATTCTACAGGGGGAGCATCAAGTTGCAGAATAATGTTGATGCACAGTGAGAGCATAATTACATGTTTTACTTTCACTTTGGCATTGTTGTCAAAGGGGGAGAAGAATTATGTGTCTGATAAGGTGAATACTTGGTAATGTAAACCAGGATTCCTATTCATCAGCGGTAGACTGAAGACACACAGAGCAAGGTGAATACTTGGTAATGTAAACTAGGATTCCTATTCACCAATCTTAGCAACAATCAGAGACGTTGATATTTGTATTGCCATCAATGCCAAAGGGGGAGATTGTTGACATTTTGAGTTTATTGGCATTTTGCATAGAGATTGCATTAATGATATATTGTCATTGATGTCAATTGAACCGGTAAAAGGTATTCATGTTATTGTTGATATTGTTGTTTTTGATATTGGCTAGTAACTGATAAGAAGAGAGTTGTAGAAGATATTGTAACCGATATGTAAATTTTGTGAGTTGGACCGGTGAACCAGTGTAAAGGGTCAACCCTTTCTGTGTAATGTAACTGGTAAACCCTATCAGTTGTTAAACCCTAACAATTCAAGTTTGTTGGTTTATTATCTGATGAGCAATAATGATGGAGACATGTGTGATCATTGTATGAGGATAAATTCAAATTGATTTGGCATGTTTACTTATTGTCTAGGGAAGGACAAAAGTGGATTGCATTTATTGCACAACATGTGATGAGTTACAATTTCCAATGGAGCAGTTATCATGGAGCGGTTTGAATTGTCTTGAGGAATGTGAAGAGTTTGTCATGATTTCTAATGGTCAAGATTGAACTGACTTGTTTGTAATCTCAATGATGAGAATTAGGTTTTTGTTGTGTTACCGGCCTAATTGATTTGTATTTAAGGTCGATGAAGTTGTTTGTAAAGGTTGTTGGAAATATTGGTATAAAACCTATTGAGTGTATGGTTGCCCAACCAGTGAATGGATCTGCACTTTGAGTGAAGGCAGATTGAAGCTTAGAAGGATCTGATCAAGCAAATGTAGTGTTACTCATACAGGTCAAGAAAACCTATTATTTTCTAACAATTATAGCAGAAGTAAAATCCCTTAACCGGGTAATCTCTAACAATCTTGGTTACTCATTAAATCCTTTAACAAGGTGGTCCATTAGCTTGGATTCTTAAATCCTCCAGCGAGGTTACTCCTAACATGGTATTGTGCTTCTAACAAGGCATATTTGTAAATCCCTTAACCAAGTGATTCCTAACCGGAATTAGTTCTTAACATGACTTATTGTAAATCTCTAACAGGCTTTGACTCCTAACAGGGCAAACTTTGAAAGAGTTCAGGTAGCTATCCTTGTGAGTCCCATCTCACCATGGTTTTTACCTATTTGGGTTATCCACGTATAAATATTTGTGTCAAGTGGTGAATTCATTTGTGGTTGTGATCTTATTTGTTGATTTGGTTAAATTATGATAAGGCATGTTAAGTAGAAGCATTGAGAGATGAATATGTTGAGTTAAGATTAAGCATTTATGATGTTTACAAGATTGAAGGTGTTTAGTGTTAAAAGTTGTCATAATAGTTAAACTAGTTAATGTCAAGTATTCCAAAGAATATTGATATTGACTGAGATATGTTTACTTTGTTTGACTGAGTTTGAGCTTGGAAACTTTGTATCAGTTTTTCAATATACTGATTACCCCCCCCCCCCCCCTCAGTATTCTACCGGATACTTATTCTTTCATCATACCATCAAGTGCATAGGTGAGTGTGACAAAG
This sequence comes from Cryptomeria japonica, assembly GCF_030272615.1. Lineage (NCBI taxonomy): Eukaryota > Viridiplantae > Streptophyta > Pinopsida > Cupressales > Cupressaceae > Cryptomeria > Cryptomeria japonica. The sequence goes on along the minus strand of NC_081408.1, from coordinate 558,730,905 downwards.
ATGTGGATAGAACAAATGTATAGGAGTGTGTACAAAAATAAAGTAGCAGCTAAGTATATGAAGATGTGTGTGCACAGAGATATTACATTTTTCTTTAAGAAGATATTATGGGATCATTCAAAATAAAATATTATAAATAAATGGTATTCATTATCTAAAGATCAAAATTTTATGAGAATCGAATACATAAAATAAAACATTAATCTACAACAAATTTGGATACCCAAGTGTTGGCTTGGAAAATAATACATTACAAACTCCCTATTGATGATAGGTTGAAATGTATTATTGTTCAACTAGCAAACTGCCCATTTTGCCAATGTGTTGAGAGTGTGAAACACATATTTTGAGATTGTTTACATGCTAAAAAATAGTGGTTTGTTGTGTTTAAAAATTTCTCTACAATTTTTAATCATGAACATAATTAGAAAGTGTAATGGTGTAAATTTGGCATTAGGGTTTCAACAAATAAAACTATTAACTAACAAAATTAACCATACATTAAAAGAAGGGGATAAATCTAATAGATCTAACAATAATTTGATTAGAATAGCGGTTGAGAATACTAATCGGATTTACCAATTTTGTGTGTGTGTGGGTCTCCTTCTTTCTTAGTTGAAAATTGGATGATATTTATGAAATTAGAGTAAATATATGATTAATTGAAGCAAATTGTCAAAAACATATTGTTACAGATATCCCACGGAGCCATAAACTAAGATCTCAAATAAATAAGATATTTAGAACCTGTTCCCAAAAGTTCAACCTAATTTTTCAGAAGCAGGTAGTATAGATTCACCTCGGTCCTCTAAATTTTCCTTCATTGAAAGTTGAACATGTTCATCATTGTCGACTCTACTAGAATGCCCAAGTACAACTCCTAAGATTGTTCCCTACACACAAAAAGAAAGGAAGCAAGGTTGTGGATAGGGGTTTGCCTTAGGTCAAACCCCAATTTTGGAATTAACCTTGAATGAAATAATGCAAATACTAAAGTAAATCTAAGAAGATATAACTCAAATCTACAATTGTTGATGATGATGAAATTCTCTTTGTTTATAATGGCATGACAAACATATGAACATGAAAAATCCTAACAACAAACACATGCTTGCATGAATATTTATGTAACCTTGCTCCACAATGCTTGAAGGATAAAATAAAATCTTGAATCTATGAAAATTCTTAACGATGAATGCTTCACAGATGCATGAATACTTTAGGTATACAAGTGACCAGTCGTTGCTAGGTGAAAATGAATTGATAGGATGCCTTTATATAGGGTTCCCTAGGTAAATTATCTATTAGGGTGACCTCCAATAGTCAAGTGTATCCATGGGGACCAAATGCCATCAAGGAGATAGAGAACCTACCCCATTTCGAATTGGGGCCTATTTAAGGGGGACCAAGGCCTTGGTCCAAACCAAGGTGCTCCATGCCCTGTTCCTCGAACAAATAGGACCTGCCAATTTGCAAATAAGGAAGGGACTCCCAATATGGGACCCACTCAATGGTGTTCATGACATCAAGGGTAGGAAAATGAGCCAAAACAAACCTAGAGAGGGGATGGGGATAAGACACACCAAATTAGGAGCACAAACATGAGGTGTAAATTGGACCGATTACAATTTATGATGCTACATTTAGCCCAAAATTTAATGGGAGTATGAACCTATGCAAATACTCATGGTAAAGTTGAAAATGAAAGAGAGGATAAATTAGGATTGAGATCACAAGGAGATAAGACATCACTATTTTTGAGGAACCAAGCCCCCAATCTTAGGATCTTAACTCACACAATCACATGGAAGGACACACAAAACAAGACAAAGACAAAAAATGCAAAAGACATGCAACACAATGGGTTAGTACTAAAAACAAAAAGACTCCAATTCAACTTGTTGAAGAGACCTCTGTAGTCAAATATCTTAGCCACTAATATCCTTCTTAGAATGCTATCACAAGAAAACAAGTGATCACAAAAAAAGAGCAAGAGCATGCATCAAATGATGAACCTTGAACCACAAATAGAAAACCTATGAGCTTGTGGGGAAGATAAAAGGGAATGCATGGATTCCATGAGCTAGCAAGTTGTGTTATGCTAGGTGATTCATGAGAAGAAGAGAGAGGTCATGGAATCGATAGGCTAGAAATATATGTTATGCTAGGTGACCCACGGGAACATGAATACTCACAAGACAACAAGATATATTATTTTGTGTGATTCATATAAAGAGGGAGAGTCAAAATAGTGTAGCAAGTTGTGTTATGCTAGTTCTATTCTTTGAAAAAGGAAGAGTTGAATGGTCTAGCAATTTGTGTTATGCTATTCAACTCACCCTCTTGCATATGTTGTTGTTTTGTTTCAGGAGTTAATCATCTCGTATAGGACTTGTTGATCTATTTTTAAGCATGCAATAACATGTATAAGACATGAAATAAAAATAAAATATGCCTAGTTTCAGGCATGAAGCATCTTGTATAAGTCTAGTTTCAGGCATGAAGCATCTTGTATAAGACTTTTTGGTTTGGTTTTGAGGATGAACACCTTGTATAATACATATAAAAGGTTGTGTCTAGTTTCAGGCATGAAGCATCTCGTATAATACTTGTTGGTCTAGTTTCGGGCATGAAGCATCTTGTATAAGACTTGTTGGTCTAGTTTTGAGAATGAACACTCTGTATAAGACATGCAAAATATAGTATAAAGAGGGTGATATGTAATGCCCCCCCCCCCCCCCCTCCCCTTAAGATGTCAACACAGTACTATGTTGATGTCTTAAGGAAGCTAGAAACAAGGATACACACCTTCAACACCAAGCAGATATCCTTTTCAGCAACAATGTTCATAAATCCAAGCTAAAGAGGCATTACTCTTACAAGCAAGGAAAAGATAGTTGAAAGAGGTATCTTGTAACAAGTGTAAAGGGAATCCTTAGGAGGACAAGGAAGAAGAGATATTTTCTCAAAAGACATCTACCTCCAAGAGGAGATTTTTTAACAAAAATGACATCATTGACTCAAAATAAAAGAACAAGAACAAGAATTCAAACCTTCCCCCTATTGCTAGGATAAAGGGTTTCTTGATGAAGGATGACACACTTTGGATCCAAAGTGAGGGGTTTATTTATAATAGCCATACATTTCCAAATGAAGAAGAGGTTGTAGACAAGGATACAAACCTCTTGCATAGGAGATAATCCTTGAGAAAACAAACAATTTCACAAAAGGAATGACATTGTATCATAAGTAAACACCACTCAACAAAGAAAAAGAGGATCCTTAGAAAATATAGGAGAGATCAATTCCCCCAAGCATAGGGACAAAGAGAATGATTACACAAACTCCAAAGAGAGATTATACATTAAAAGATGTAGCACTTCAAGAAAAGAAAGGTCCTAAGCAAGGAACATACATGTACTCACACAAAGGAATATTCAATGCAAGAAAAAACATCAAGATATACAAAATGCAACTCAAAACAAGAGGTAATTTTTGAAAAGAGAGAGAGAATTGAAAATACTATCCTTTCCCCCCAAGCAAGGAGACAAGTAAGAAATATGTTGCTTCCCCAAGTATGATTGGTACAGAAAAAGCATCGCCACTAATGACAAAAATCCCCCAATGAAGTAAAACTACTAGTGCCCTAGGGTGAGGAGAAACATGCTAGGGTGAATGGAGTTCTAAGGCACTAACTCTTCACCAATAAAAATCGTAAGATAAATTGTAAGATCTATGCGAGCTTGATCATATTGGTCTTAAACAAATTCTTTAAAAGCTTGACAATTTCCAAGAGAATGAGAATAACTACAATGAAAAAATATAATTTTCATCCCCTTCTTTATTCTTATTATTGTAATTAATTCTAATGAAGGGGAAAATAACATTCTTGTCATACTTCAATCTCCAAAGACTCTTGTAGCTATTTCTCTTGATTGTCAATAAGGGTAGGTCTTGTCTATTGAGATGTAGGACAAGGTGTGATAGAAGGAGAAGTATTGTCTTCTATGATTTTGATAGTTCTATTATCAATGAGTCCTTGTATTCCCTTTTAAAAATTGAGACAATATTTGGCATGATGATCGTGGGTTTGATGATATGAGCAAAAGGTGAACCTTTTGATGGACGATAGAGTTTATGTCTTTCAAAATACTCCTTAAACTTATGAATATCCTAGACCTTCGATACTATCTTGTGAAGGAGGGTTTATATGGACTTTGATTCCTTGTTTATATTTTCCAAGTCCTTGTCCATTATAGCCTTTTTTGAGATTATATTATAACCACTCCGATAAGAATGTTTCAATTGTGAAGATGAAGGATCATTATCATGAATTTCTTTAAAATTGGTAGTGTAAGGACACACTGAGGAATAAAAGGGATGTGTGGATGAAGAAGGGGTATCTTTTGTAGGGAGATTCTCCTTTCTATCACCAATATTCATATCCTCTTTGATAGGTTGGGAAGGATGGGCTTCATCTTTTCTTAATGTTATGTGAGGAGATAGATCATGAATAAAATGCATAACATCATCTTCTCTACAAATATGTTGATGACTAAAATAAGCTCTAGGAGAATAAGGAGGATCTAAAGAGATTGATAAACTAACATTTTGATCTTATCTCCCTTATACTAGAATATGAATATGAGAAGAGGATGGTGTCACGTTGCTCTTTAATGACTACTCTCCATTGGAGAGATCATTGATAGGAGTATTTTTTTATATTCCAGATCGTTTACAAATATTTTGTTCATATGAGCATCAACATGAGACCATTACAATCTTCTTTTTTTTAAGAGAATAACCATGATACTAATATTTGCTCATTTTGAGCAACCACAACCATGACACTAATATTAACTCATTTCAAGCACACAAACTAGAATCAACCTATGGAAGACCAGGAGTCACAAATTACAATCCACTTATTAGAAACCACCTCCAAACAATTGTGGAAGACTAAGAGAAACAACTTTAAATTCTATATTAGATGTCCCTTTGGGATTTGAACTTTGATCTCCACAATGAAAGCACAATTCTTTAACCAATTGAACACAACCCCTTGGAATTGATAGGAGTATTGATTCATTCCTCATTTATAATAGATACCCTATGAGACGTACAAGTGTTAGCTTTTTCAATTTCATCTCCAGGATTATAATTGTCTGCAAAATATTTTATGTTTTTGATTAGGGGAAAAGCAGGTTTTTAGGGGACCCGAAACCCCATACAATAGGTTTTGGAGGGACCTGAAACCCAATAGATTTTATTGGGATCTAGAACCCAACAAAGCAGGCTGCTAAAAGAAATAAACAATGAAAACCCGCAGCCAAAATCTAGCAAAGATTACTAAAACCAGCAACAACAGCATAGTCATGCCACACCCAACAAAGCTACAGCGCCAAACTATAGCACGGAAGAGTAATAATCGAGGGTTTAACAAGCACCCTCAGCCAACTTTCAGGGTTTTGAAATGTACCCCTAACCTTCAATAACAACACCAGATTACAGTAGATATTCATACAATTTGAATCTGGCCAGTAGGGGTTTTGAAAGGCTCCCTCAACCTTCAAACTGGGTTTTAAAATGGAACCCAAAACCAGCAACCAATGGTTTTGCCAGGCACCCTCAACCTTAAATAATGAGCTCAGAACACCAGACACAAGATTTTCCCCAAACCAAAGACAACAGAAAGACCGACTGGGCCCTTTAAAACTAATAGCAATTGGCCTGCCTATGGGATAAACCAAGAACCCACCACCAGAAAAAGGGGGAATAAAGACCCCAAAAACTGGGAGGAAGGAGGCCAAACCAAGAAACAACAAAAAGGAACCAGTCTAGGATACAAGCTAGGAGTCTAGGAAAAAGAACTTCCAAACCCACCCAAGGAGACACCTTTGAGAGAAGAAGTAGGCATCCATAGCCAACAGCAAGAGGAGCACCAAAAGTTGAAAATCCCCAACATTCCATCTCTCGACCTCAATAGGAAAGATCTCCACCTCTACGGGACAAAGAATGAAGCAGAAAGACAACAACCAACAATCTCTAGAAGCAAGCAAAAACCAGCCCTTTCCCCTCCACCAAATATCCACCTCCATAGGAAATATGGTCACCTCTAACAGACAAGGAGGGGAAAATAACAAGAGCCAAGAAACCCCTCTCAAAGGTTCACACCAAAGACAACTCTCCACCTCAATAGGAGAGTAGCCCAACAAAGAAGAACCAAAAAAAGAAGCTCCTTCAAAGAACCAAAGCACCAAAGGCTAGAACAACAAAAAATACTTAGCATAGAGGAAAGGAGAGAACACAAAGAGCCTCTCCACAAGAGATTCACTAGGGTCCTAGATCTTCCCAAACACCATCCTAGACACAGGCAGGAGAACACCACCCACCAAAGAAAGAGCAGAAAAAAGGCCATTGACAGGAACCACCGCACACCCCTGAAGACCAAAAATAGAGGCTACAAAAAATCCATGCCAAAACGCTTCCATCGCTGCCGCAGCCTCTACTCCTTCCTCTACACCAAACTCCTCCACCTACCAATCCAGCAAAGAAGATCCACGAAGAGCCCCATCGGACAGTCGCGGCATGGAAGGTGAAAGGAGGAGAGGGAGGAAATCATCCTCATCTGCAGCACCATCTTCCACATCTTTTGCAACTTCGTCACACGAAACCCCTCCCGCTCTCCATTTACAAAATCTTTTATGTTATCTACATCTATAATCCATGTTTTTTAAAATGTCATCATGCAACCACATATAACATGGATTAAATCTTTGAGAGATGATTCGCAAGTAGGAAATATCTTTCAAACCCTAAAAATGCAATATGTAAGAGTACTATGAATGAAAAGAAGTAATGTAAAATGAAAGAAGCCATTATCCAACACATGACTGTGATAAATATAACTAAAAAAAATGCAATCATATGTGAAATAGAAAATAAATAAGATTTAGTAAATTTCATTATGAAACAAATCAGATCTGAAAATACAATTGAAAAATTATGTAACCCACAAGTCAATGTTATAAGAATAAATTAGGGTTTTTATGAAATTAACCACTAAATTTATGTAATTATGATCAATGAGTGCAAAATTTATTGTTTAAATTCATACAAATCAAATCTAAAACCATAAATTAGAAATAAGTGCGCAAGGAGTTGGGTTCACCAAAATGTAATGGTGTAAATTTAGAATTTAGAGTTTCAACAAATAAAACCACTAACTAACAAAATTAACCATACATTAAAAGACAGGGGAAATCCAATAGATCTAGCAACAATTTGATTAGAAAAGGGGTTGAGAATACTGATCAAATTCACCAATTTTGTGTGTGTGGGTATCCTTCTTTCTTCTAGTTAAAAATTGGATGATATTTATGAAATTAGGGTAAAAGTATGAATAATTGAAGTCAACTACCGAAAATGAACTACTATAGATATCCCATAGAGCCACAAACTAAGATATGGGAAAAATAAGATATTTAGAACTTGTTCCCAAAAGTTTGGCCTGATGTTTTGGGACCAAGTAGTACAAATTTGCCCCGGTCCTCCAAATTTTCCTCTGTTGAAAGATGAACCTATTTGTCATTGTTGACTCTGCCAAAATTCAAAAGTATAACTCTTGAGCATGTTCCCTACACACAGAAACAAAGGAAATAGGGTTGTAGATAGGGGTTTGCCTTAGTTCAAACCTTGGTTTTGGAATTAACCTTGAATGAAATAATACAAATATTGAAATAAATTCTAAGGAGATATACTCATATCTGCAATGCTTGAAGGATAAAATACAACTTTGAATCTCTGAAAAATGCTTGATGATGAAGTCTTCACAAATGCAAAAATACTTTAGGTATACAAGTGATAAATTGTTTCTAGGTAAAAATGAATTGATATGATGCCTTTATATAGGGTTCCCTAGGTAAATTACTAATTAGACTGATCTCCAATGATCAATTGTAGCCACAAGGACCAAATGTCATCAGGGAGATAGAGCACCTACCCCATTTCAAATTGAGGCATGTTTAAGTGGGACTAGGGCATTTTTGGATGCCCTAGTCCAGACCAAGGTGGTCCACACCCTGGTCTTCCAACAAAGAAGACCTGCCAATCTTCAAATAAGGAAGGGACCCCTAAGATGGGGCCCACTCAATGGTGTGAATGACATCAAGGGCTGGAAAAGGAGTCAAAATGAACCTAGAGAGGAGATGGGGATAGGACACGCTAAAGTAGGAGCACAAACATGAGGTGCAGACAACTTACAATTTATGACGCTATAGAAAGAAGCCATTTTAGGCTTTATAATGCATAATAATGTGGTTGCAAATTCTATCAAGCAAATTATTCTTATGCACATCTAACAATTATCACCATGAAATTGGCATTTTGAGGCTTTACTCAAACATACTCCTTCAAGTGGCTTTTCTTTTTTCTCAATCTCAAAATCTATGCAAGAAGAATACTAAGGTCATGGAGCAACTTCAACAAATCAAGGAACAAGTTCTCCAATTTCAGCTTTGTCACAAGTCTAGTCAATGTAAATATGCAATATAGTGCATGAAGGTTACAATACCTACTGTTGTCCATGTTATTATTAGTCTTAATTTAAGCTCAAATCAGCTTTGTAATTAGTGTTTTATTTGTAGATATTTATTACAATGCTTGTAAGCTATGATTTCTTCAGTTGATTATACCATTAGTCTTTGTAATCGATGTTTTATTCATTCTATTGTCGACAACCTATTGATTGATTCATTATATGCAATTATTTTTGGTTTGTTTAAATAAATAAAAATATGTTTTTTATTTGATTCTTCATTTGGGAAATACAGGGGAGTTTAAAAGAATTTTCCAAGGTCATAGGGAAAATTTGTTCTGATGGTCAAATTTTGTTTTAAAGGTAATTTTATTTAAAGGTAAATATTTCTTTCATTTTGGCTCAATGCACCTAACAACTTAGCTTTTTCCTTTTACATTTGTATGGTTTTAATTCAATTTTAATTTTAAAATTTTAAAAAATTGTTCCTTTTTTTAGATTTTTTATTAAAATTTATTATTTTAATATAGTGAACATTAAAATTAAGTTATTTATGATTATTAACGATATAAATCATGAGATTGTTAATGTTGTCATCAAAGTTTAATTATGTGTCTATGAGTGTTATCAAAGTATATAGCTATTTTAGTTAAAAAGTGATTATATATCTTATTGGAATTCAGAAACCAACAAAAATGAAAGTGATGTCAAGTTGTTGGTGGTCACAAGCTACAATCGACTATTTCATTAATTTTAATTATTATTATTCTTATAATGTATGATCATAATTTAAATGCAATCATTTTAATATACTTTATTTTGAAACATTTGTCTACTTTTTCCTTTATTTTTATTTTTTACTTTTTAAGCTTTCATTCTATAATTTTGATAATATTTAAATAAACTTATAATTTTAGTTTCGAAAAACAATAGACAATTATAATTAGGAAATTCTAGAGTGACTAATATTAGAAAAGTTTAAATTATTTATGCAACCATTTAACAAGTGTCATGTAGTGGATACTTATTGTTTAAATATTGTACTAGAAGATTTTAATTTTTTGAAATCATAAGATTGAAATTATATAATTTAGAAATAGAAATAGTCAATGTTATTTTGATTTTTATTTTGAGAAATGAGGTTGTATTAGAAATAGTAAGATATATTGTAATATTATCTAATTATGTCCCACTTAAAAAGAGAAACTAGTACTTTTCAAAATTATAAATACAAATGTTCTTTTATTATATAAATATTAAAGTATTAAGACACAACATGGTGTCTTGTGTCCTTCTAATGATCTCATAATTTACATGATATGTGAAGAATAGGAAGTAGACTTCCAAACGAATAATAAAATCATTTTTAAATATAAATATTATAAATTAGACTATTTAATTATTTATTGTATAATAAATGATTTAAAAAATTCATAATGGTATAGTCATTGAGACATTATTGATATGTGGACATAAATTTATTTTAATAATTTAATCTTATAGATAAGATAATGATATTAATATTTAAAAATCAAATTAAATATAATTATATATATATATATATAGAAATAAACCATTACAATCTTGAATAAAAAAATATATGAAAATAAATCATTTTTAATAATATTTCATAAAACTAATCTCATCATATTTATAAATATAGCATGACACACGATTTAATTAAATATATTGTGCGTGTCCCATTTTTATAGCTCATTTAAAAATTAAAAATCTCTCCTAATTTTATAGGTAATTTTTTTTTTTACAAAAACCCTCAATTTCAAACTCTATCAAATAAATTTAATCAACAACTTCTAAAGGATATAATAGTCGTTAAAGGGGACCTTAAACAGTAGGGGAAGCATACCAGTAGTGAACATAGTTCCAATAGTGTATAGTTTTTTGTCAACCTAACCCCCCCACCCCCCTCCCCCAAAAAAAAAAAAAAGTTTTAGTCATTACATTTAAATTTAAATAAGCCAAAATAAAATTATCTTGTACACCAATACATGTTCAATGTAGTGTCTCTCCTAGACTTGTCGTTTGATTTATGCATCAATAGACTTGATTTGACTCTTATGTGATATTTGATTTATGTTTATGACACTATCTATATGAGTTGATGCTATGGATGATTGACATATCTTGGATTATCATGATGATGGATTTACTTGATGATCTTATATGTGCTCATGTTCATGATGGATTCATATTCCTTATGTGATTTTGATGATATTATGGTCATGCTAACCCTATTCCATGATTATGATAATTGAATTGATGGTACAATTATTGTGATTGTCTTCTAGTGTCTTCATGATAGGGATGATTTCATACCACTTATTGCGAGAATGATATGACGTTGTGATTCTCTATCACTTGCCTGATCATTTATATGAATATATTATTGTATATGTTGTATCATGGTCATTGGTGGTTGTAGGATTGCAAATACTAGAAATCAACTCCACCTGGTCTCACAGGTCTAAGTGTGTCTTATCCCAATGGCAAGTTGTTGGAGATGTCATAAGTTTCCTCCCTTATACTTTAGGTCCTAGTTGACATCCTAGTCAGTCTAGTGTCGCAATTGAGTTGTCATGTGGGGCTTTGTAGTGTGTTGTTTGAATCTTGTGTTGGTTTGCCTTGAGGCATTGGGAGCATTTGATAATTTATTTAATTGATAATTCGTTAATATAGTTTAATAATGGTAAAATTACTTTATTATGTAGCTTGGTTATTTAATTATTATTTGTATAGTTTATTATTGAGATTTGGTATTTATTTGTATTGTTTAATTATTAAATATGGTTTATAGGAATATTTTGATTAGTCAATATTCTTCTATAGTTTTAATTTCAAATTTATTTAATGAGTTTTCTAAGAGTGTTGTCGGGTTACCATTTAAGAAAAAATTGCTTGAATTTGGAGTTTTTGGACTTGGTTTAAGCTTGTATTATTAAAGAATTGGTTATTGGATTTGGATTTGGAGTTTTCTTGGTTGGATTTGTTGGATTGGACTTGCTCTACTTCAAAATTCCTTGCCTTTACTTTAATTTTTCTAGGTTGGAGCTTCAACTCTACTTTGGCATTTCAATTTTAAAAGATTGTCTTAATTGTGGTTGTTGAAATATTTATTTTAAGGGAGATTTTAGTGTTTAAAGATTACAATTTTGGTTTGGGTAAATTATTTATTTATATATGTATATATGTGTCAGATATTGGCAAAACTGAGAATTTGGGTGTTGTAGGGAATGTATATTCTGCATTTTCCTTTATAGATATGTGCATTACCTTCCTTGTGGTCTTTTTGGGCTTTTAAATGCCTTTGTATTGTTGTTTTGTATCTCATTGTTCTTTACTGCATCTCCATATGTTACTATGTGAGTTTCGTGTATTTTTGTGCATGATTGTGTGAAGAAGGTGCAGGGATTTGATGTTGGATTTCATTTATATGACTTGGTGATTCCAATTTCATGTTTTCATAGCCTTATCTTGTCCTCCAGCACCTTTAAATAGTGTTATTGGTCCATTTTGTGAGCCTATGTGCAAAACTGGGCATGTTTGTAAGTTAATATCTCCATTTTACTTCATTTTTACTCTTTGTTATCTATGCACTATAGAAAACCTCTTATACACTAAAGTATGTCATGGATGCACTAGAGAGTTATCTCTATGTGCTAATAAAATCCATAGATGCACTAAACTAGACCTTTGATGCGCTACTCTTCCCAGAGATGTCAAATTTGTTAGTTAGGTCTAATGTGGTTACTTTTCCGGATTGTGGGCTTTTACCATTGCCTTTTTATGATTTCTTTGAGTTTCTCGGAGGTGTTTATGATGATATATTGATCATTTCATGTTTGTTTTGGGCTCTAGTAAGATGGTTTGTGTCTTACCATTGAGGGTTATGTGTATGCATTGATTGTTCCAACAAGAGGATGAATGCCTTATTGTTGAGAGTTTATTTTATGAGAGCTCCAGTGAGAGGATTGTGCCTCACTATTGAGGATGTATTTGGCTATGTATGAGTAGGAGGAATTCATGCCTTACTCATTTTTATTGCTATGATTTTTTAAGTGAAGGCTCTTGCTTGATGTGTTGGTCTCATGGTTCATTTTGTGCTTCAGTTTTGTATCAGTGAAGTTGTAATTTTGGATCCATTTGATGTTGAGCCTTCATGATGTTGTTTTGATGTCATTGTGGTTTATGTTCACCCTAAGGTCTTGGTTTATGGATAGGGTCGTGAGAAATAGGCTCTAAGAAGTTCCTAGAGAGGATGCTTAGGGTTTAGACCTATCATGGAACCACATGAGGAGTTTATGTTTAATTGCAAGTGATAACCATAATAATTAATTAGTGGTTTTGGTAAATAGGATTAACTTAGTCAATATAATGAATAGTTTTTATTCTCCACTCATATCCCTTGAGGAGAGACTCGGGATGAGCTTGGGAAAATTGTTGTGATAGTAAGCCAAACTCCCTTGATTTCTCAAAGGTTGGGACAGTTGAACATTTCTATCAGGGTGTCGCTTGGACCCTTCTTTCTGAGGATAGTATGTGATGAAACTCATTCCCTACATGTGTTCATGATCTTTATGCCTTGATTGATTGGTATGCCTTTGGGAGTTTATTGATTTATGATTAGCCTTGTGTTGTGATTAGGCTTATTGTTCTTGGTTGTTATCTCACAAATGCCATGTTGACTCCCTTGGTTTTTAGGTGTTAGCCTAGGTCTAGAGTGTGAGTTGGAACCTCATGTCATATCCTAGCACAAGGGGTGGTTCCTACTTGGTTCCACATGATTGGACGGTTTGATGCCTTCTTCCATTGGGATTTTCTTCTTTGGATATTAGTGTGTGTGGGTATGGATCCTATGATTCTTCATTATGCAGATGGTTTACGTAGCTTATTTCTATACATTGTAGAGAGTAATATTGTATTGTGAAGGCATTGTAAATGTAAAAGAGAATAAATACTCTTATGCTTGTATTCCTATGCATTAGGACATGATGTAGAAGATGAGATCTTGACTTTGTAATGTTATGAGATAATGTATTTATTGAATGGCTTAAGATATAATTGGAATGTTAATTATGTAAGTTAGAGATTGATATTCCAAGTTGGATTAGGACTTGAATAGTTAGTTTGTGTGTATTATAGTATTATATGGTTCATGTAATTAGCCTTGTTATATGGAATCCCATTTTGGGGAGGAAATTAGTATTTGTTGTTAAGATTCTTTCATATGTGTGTGAGTAATTCTCTTGGTGAAATGGAATATGATTCTTAAGGAAATGGTATAGTTCTATTGTGAAAGATGGTTATTTAGATTATGATGTGATAGGTGGATAATGAAAGACTGAAATGATCTAGGCTTATTTGGGGTGCCTTGCATGAGAAATATAATATCATGATAGATTATTTCAAAGGAGAAATAAGAACATTTGATTTAGTGCTTTAAAATGAACTTAAAGGATAATGGGACATGTTAGAATATGCATATGATGTTAGTGATTCTCATGGTTAATAAAAAAAGTAATTGACTAGGAAATTATTGTATTATGTGCATATGATATTTTAGATGGAGATGTGTTTATGTGTTAGAGTTGTTAAGTAGTGACGTTGAGATACCCTAGGGAATGAATGAATAGATGAATGTATGCAATAAGAGATAGTTACTATGTTATTTCTATCTATGTTATATGTAGCTATGGATATGGTTATGTTCATGATTTTCTATGCATTCATATGATGTTAATGTATGATATTGAAGTAATGATAGTTGTATTATGTTGCTTAGTAGATGTTATAAAAAACTATCTCTATTTGTTAGTTAGTTTAGTTATTTTATCTAGGGTATTTTAGCAGACATCACATCTGATATCAAAGCCCATTTTCATACATTGGGTACTCTGGTTTCATATGAGCCCATTGTGTGTGTTAGCACTTCGGCATGGGATAGTCTAGCGGTTTATCCCTGCTTGTTATTCTCTTTCTTTTGTTTCCCTATCTTTTAGCTTATAGTTTCTTTTGTGTCTTGGTTAGACTAGATGCCTACTAGATGTAGAGGTGGTCATGGTGGTCATATGGATACTCGACGAAATCCTCATCTTGAGGTTTCTGAAGAGTCACACCATGAGGAGCAGCAACAGGATCAACAAGGTGGTGATGTGATTCCACAGTTGGTTAATTTGCTTCAGGATCTTCTTTGTCACTTAGGGCCAAGATAGGAGGAGAATCAGTAGGAGTCTCACCATTCTACTTGTTAGGAGGAAAAGCATTCATGTTCACCTCATAGGAGAGTTGATGTTGTTGTGGATCAGGATGTGGTGACAACTAGTCATATGAGAGATATTTTGAGACCTCGTCCCCCAACTTTTGATGGTCCCAGCAGTGGCATGGAGGTGGAGACTTGGCTTCCAGATATGGGTAGGTGTTTTTCTATGCATTTGTATAGCAGTAACACCAAGGCTAGTTGTGTGATCATGCATCTTTGTGACATTGTTTTGACATGGTGGTGTTGCCAAATTTACCTTCCAAGTTAATTTGTCCTATAATGTCTATTACTTATGTAGCTAAAATGTTCAAAAAAGGTTCAAATGGTTTTAAAAGGGCAAAATTTTACCTCTAAGGAATTTTCATTTATATTATTTTTAAGAAAAGAGAGTAAATAATGCCTTTTAAATTAAAATATTTTTCTAAGTCCTCTTTCTATGGGGAAAAGTGAGAGTTAAAGTGAAAAAGACAAGAAATACCCAGGAATGAGAGGGAAAGAGTTTTTATTTTAAAAATGTAAAAAGAATAAGTCTTGCATCTGCATGTGAAGTCAAGGTGTTAGTCACATGAATATCCATGTTTTAAGCCCTTTTTCACATTGCATGGGTAGTCTAGGGTTTGGAAGTGGAAGTTTGAGTAGTGCAACAAAGCATAAATCCCTATCATTCTTGTGATAATGGAGGTCATAGCAAATTTCAAGAAGTAAAGGTTGAAGAAGAGGTTTATTCAATGTTTTGTTTTAGTTTTCAACTTTGATGGCCGAGTCATTATGGGAATTTGGACGTGAAAGGCCAATTTTGATGGCAAGAAGCATGAGGAGATTCCTCCAAAACTCACGCAAAGCTCATGCAAAAAGGCATGCACACATCTCATGGATCTGTTCAACTAAAACTATTGCTCTCTTATTGTATATCATAAAGGGGTAGAGCTATATTTGCATAGTTATGTCATTCCCTCACTCAAAGTTAAAGAATTACAATGAGTTGTACTTTTGAGTTGCTTTATTTTTTAAAATTTAAAGAGGTAGTCACAAAGTCATACTGAACAAAGTTTAAATCAGTCAAGAAAGCCCAAATCTCACAAACTATTAGAACAACATGATTTTGTAGTTGTTATAAAAATAAAGTGTTGAGGGTTTTCATAAGTAAGTATGATCAGTCATGGTCTATTATTGATATCAAAAGATGCATGAGCTCTTTATCATGTATGAGTAACACAATGAATAGGTTGTGAAGGCATAATAGACAGACTTCATAGCATTACACAACCATATACAATGAAAAGAAAAGTGTACACATCCAAGAACTCTAAATGTGCGGCTAGGCAAAATCTATCATGGCAATAATGAAGACAATCTTGTGACCCTTCCATAGTAGTCATTGGCACATAAAAGGCTCTGAGACAAGACAATAGTAAGGGATTTTACTGAGGATCCACAAAGACATAGTGAAGCCCTTAGATAGCAAAGACAGGAAAGGAGCATACAAGCGTTTCACACCAAATCCTTGACACAATCAGCCATAAAGAATCAAATATAATAATAATGTGAGATCATCCATAAGAATGCAATCACTACTCAGTGTGATAGTCATAATAGAGGTGATCTATTGAGGTAAGACAGTATTATAGCAACAGTAGAGTGAAGACTTAATGAAGTTGTTAAGGGAAGATAATGGCTACAAGTTTGAGACACATTTCACAGCTCATTCAGAGATATAGGGTTATGGTGTAAAAGGCAGTAGCTATAAGCAAGCTTCCAAAAAATCAAACTCAAGTATCAATGTCAAAATGGCCAAGGCACCCATCAAAGCCAAGTAGATAGTGGTCATCTATAGTCAAAATAATTGTGGCTCGGTAATTAACCACAGAAGACTAAAGCAGTGATAAAATGTTATCATGCCAAAGATCATTCATATTTCTAGCCATAGTCACAATACAAAGTGTGCAATCTTGAATAGGGCAGTAGACAATATATAAACAAATCTGACAGATTTTGCCACCATTATTGCAGTGCAATACTAAAGTCACCTTGAATCATAAGATATCTGGAACACTTTACAAAGAGAAATTCATGAAGGTTTCAGTTCTTCAGAGACGGTGAGAGGGAAAAGAATTTTGTCTTAGTTACACAAAGTAAAATAAAGACTCGGTCTTAGAGAAAATAGAAGTCACGGTTATGAGAAGGCTTCAAGGCCTCAAGGAAACAATGACCTTATTCAGTAGAATATAGTCAAAGCCCTAAACAGTAATAAAGAAGGTCTTGTAGAAGATCGTAGAGGAGACTGTAGCTACAGTAATGTTTTAAGCCTAAACAGTCCATAAACAGTCAATGATGAAGCCTCTGATTATAAGATAGACATTCTTAACTTCAAACTATAGTCTCAAAAGAGAAATGACAGTCTTAACTGCCAATCACAATAAAAATTGTAGCCATGCTACATCAAAAGGAAAATATTAAGAGTAAGTGAAATAGAAAAAGCATCATAGAAGAGTGCAGTCACAACAACAGTCAAAGGACATTCCACAAGAGCACCATCAATACACAAGTATAAAGTTGCAGACTCTGAAAAAGAACAGTGACCTTGCAATAAAGAATGTAGTCATAATAAATCAATCCAAGAAGCACAGTCAATGCCTATTATAAGTACCATAATATCAAGCCAAGATAATTCCTTATGACAAATCACATATGAGATGTGACTATTGTAATATTCTCAGGACAGACACTAAGAAAGGGAAAATAATCAGTAGTGAGAATAGAATCTTCTATAGGTACTACCGTATGACATAGTAGTCATAGCTCCAAGATACTAAAACAATGTTGTGTTACAGTCACAAGCCATTGAATGGCTAAAGATAGAAATCACCAAAGAAGTTACAAAAAGAGAAATCCACTTAGTGTGGAAATTTAAGGTTGAAGATCATAGATAACACTATTAGCAGTCAAATCAGTGGAAGACAATCAAGATTCATTTGGACCTAAAACATGAGAGACATAATCATAAAGAAAACAATGAAAATCTCTCATTTAGTCAAGCTATCAAGAAAGATGAGATCGTGATAAGATACAACAAAGGAACAAAGAGCACATTGTCAAGACATAAGAATAGTCCTTAAAGACAATGAATGTAGTAGAAAGGTATTTGCCAATAATAATCACTACATCTCAATGGTAGTGGTACAAAGGACAGTGATCTTGCATTACCCTAGTTATAAAGATACATTCATTTTGGTAAGAATAGTGTAGTAAGTTGTATCGATACATTGAAATGATTAAAGGCATGACACAAGGGCATCCATGTTAGCACATAGAAGCCATTATATCATAAGCACGGAACCTAAAGTAGTCCACGCATCAAAAAGGAATATACAATCCTATGAAAAGGGCAAGTCAAATTATAAAAGAAATGGAAATAAGAAATGACAACCATTGTTCTAGAGGTAGCCATGTGATAGAGTAGAAGCTTCTTTTAATGTCAAAATAGCAATCCCTGTCAAGACATCTTAGCCTAAGATGAAGATGGGATAGCTTGTTGGAGCTTTCAAAGCAATAAAAGCTATTGGTGTCAAAGATTTGAGAAAAGGACAAAGATCATAGTAATTGAATGATGGCATGATCATTAAGAAAGGGGTTAGTGATAAGGAAGGAAAAAGACAACATAGGATCAGTAAATGGAGGTTAGAAGACAGAGGAAAGATTAGGTGCATCAAAGAGAGACTTCGGAAGTAAAAAATAGAGAGCTTACAGCCCAAAATCTTTGAATGTTATATAAGAGCAGGATGAAAGCATTTTTCTATAGACTTTCATGACAAATCATGAATCATAGCAATAAGAGTATTGCTCATGTAAATGAAGAGTTGCAAACTTATACAGCATAATATTGTCAAAGGAAGCACATCAATGCAACATACATAGTAGAGATAACCAAAATAGTGAAAACATCTTCCATTCAATGATCAAACAAAATTGACAGTAAGCAGTTTCAATAAGATAAACACATCATTATCACACAATAAGCATTGACAGGACACTAAAAGAACCATGACAGAGATATCAAATAACATAGAGCAGCAGGCATTCCCAAGGAAAAAACAATAATGAGCATGAGTTTAATAAATGCTATCAAAGCACCTAATTTGAGAGTTGCATATTTAAATTGCAGCCTTTGAGGTAGAATGAGGTGTTTTATGGCTCTAGGATGACTTCTCAACATGAATTAAGGTTGCCTTAAGGGTTGGTACATGATCAAATAGTAGTTTAAGGCTAAAATATCTCAGTTGTGAGGTTTTTGTGGCATTTAAAGGTCTAAAACTGACCCCTACCAACCTTGGACTCATCAACAAATTGAGCCTCTCATCATGCAATGAGTGGAGCTTTAAGATCAAGGATTAGTTTGAGGCCTAAAATAGGGGGAGTTTTGAGTAGTTAGTAGCAGTTAGACTTTAGCTAGAGACCCCACATGGATGCATCATGACTTGAGATAACTTTTTCAGCAATCAACTTTTTGACTCAGTTTTGGGTCCCTTTTTGCATGGATTTGGATCAAATTCGACCAAAGGGGATATTTTATGCACGTGAAGATGGAATCAAGAAGGAAGACTCCAAGTTGAATCTTAGTTCTCAAAGACACATCAGTTCTTCTCCAACTTCTTCTCTTCTATAAGGCTTTCCCTCTTTCTCATTTCATAGTTAGTTCTTCCTTTTCTTTCATACATAGCAGAAAGTGAATGTAGCTCAATTTTTTCAGATTAAAGCATTGTAATAGTAGACTTTTTATCAGGTTGTCAATAAAAAATAGTGATTCCTTCTAGCACATTTCTTGTTTGGTTCATTGTCATATATGTGATTTGATCAAATATTGTGGTTTATTCTTTAAATATTTTATTTTGTCTCATGGATGCTTTGATTGGATAAGAAAATTTCATTGTAAAATTCAAGTTGTGTATTGTGTTATCAGTGTTTTAGTAGATTTGATGATGCGAAATTTATTTTCCTTCAAACAACATTGAGATCCTCAAACCTTTACACAAATTATTTATGAATTTGATGATCTTAGCTAGGTTGTGAATCAAATATCAATCATTTTGAAGCTGATAAAGTTTAGGATGGCAAGTATATTATCAAATCCATTGTGGTGCATCACCTTCTTATAGCGGTAGATTTTCATTTTCAGCAATCTCTCTTCCTTTTTCTCAGTCAGAATAGTTTTTGAGGAGGTTTCACCAAGAGAACCAACTCACTTTGGAGGTCGATTTCCACCATAGGCAACCCACAGGCATGTATATCTTCCAATGTTTCACAAGATTGTTCATCTTTCAGCTAAGTACACACGCATGCAATCTTGGTGACAATAGTTTTTGGTACGCCCGGTGGGACCTATTTGAGTTATCTCAGCTCAACAAATATCCATTCTTGTTGCTATTTTGGTGTGATCAGCAGTAATTCCAGCCTTTAGAACTAGTTTCAGACTTGGCTACTCATTTTTCTTGGTTTCAAGCAAATTCAGTGACATATAGCCTATGAGAAAGATCCAAACTATGCAAAGCAAGGATCTAGTTGAGCATTCTCAACTAAGAGTAAGGTAATAAAGAAGGCATCAAACCTAGTAAATTCATCAACTCCTTCATTTCAAGTTTTTCCTACTCCTCTCATTGTTCAGTCTCCAATTACAACTTACAATAATCCTTTGTTTTCAAGCTCTCCAACTCGAGCACTAGTAAATCCACTTGTTAATACAATTGTTATCCCAATGACTCTGGCAAGAGCTCAGCCTTTGTGCCTTTCAATCAAGGTAGCCCCTTGAACCTTACACATCATGATGATATTCCTATAGAAGCATTGAAAATACTACCTTTCTTCACAGGAGAAGATCAAACCACACCCATTGAGCATAAAAGGGATGTAGCTTCATTGTGTGGTATACATCATATCACACAATGTTGCAATTAGACTCTTGGCTACCTCATTTAAAGGGAAAGTGCTCCAGTGGTTCAGAGGGTTACCTGTAACTTGATTGCTACCTGGGATGAGATGGATGATAGGTTGAACTCACATTTTAAAGACAAATCTGATCATTTGTCACTGTTAGAGCAGCTAAGTACCATAAGGCGGGCTCCTCATGAGCAAATGAGTGATTTTATTTTTTTTCCAGAAGACTTGGAATAGAATCCATGTCATGGTAAGCCCTACTCCTGCACAAGCATGTTTATCTTATCTTAAGGCCCTTAATAGTGACAATTCATTCATGATTTAGTCTATGGGTGCAAATACTCTCCCAAATGCATTTGATGTTGCTAAATTAGAGCACAAAACTGTCTAATTCAGGCTGGTAAAATAGCTCCTAGGCCTCCCATGACTTTTTTCCATAAATATAACCAATTGTACCTCTTTTAGAGCCCCCTCTAGTTGTTGTCCTGCCTTTACCAGCATTGAATTATCAAGTTGTAGCTCAAGCAAATAATGTTACACTCCCAAATCAAGAGTTTCAGGAGTTTAAAAATTAGATGAAGACCATGTTCCAAGGTTTTGGGAACAAAATGACCAATATTGAGAAGCAAGTAGCCCAAAATACCAAGCCTTATCAATCCCCTTATCAGAATAACCAGCAGAACATGCCTCCTTATCAAGTTGACCCTCAGGATCAAAGAAAGAATTATAACCAAAGATCCAATATACCTTACAATCCTAACACTACCAGCACATCCAGGGATATTGTCCCAACTTAGAACAACATGACATCGGATTATGATTGGTGTTATCCTTGCAACCAACCTCATAATTAGACCACTTGTTAGAATGGTATGCTACATCAAGCGCTCATGGTTCAGAATAACACTATTGTCCCAAAAGATAATATTCATGGAGCTCATGAATAGCAAGGTTCTCATTCTGAACAAGGCCCAGATGTCACCTTGGTCAATTGTCAAGGTGAAGAATTTTGTGGAGTGAATTAGCCACAAGCTCAGAATCGGTCCTACACTTTTATTGCAATGAATACAAGGTCCAAAAAGAGGGTCATTGATATAGGACAGCAAGCTAATAAAGGCAACAATCAGGCTTCTACAAGCCTACAAGCACCACCTGAACCTCAACCCACTTAGACTACATAAATTCTACCAAGAGGGAAACTAGTGGTCAACAAGGATCAGCCAAGAGGCCAACCATAAAAAACACAAGTTCACAAAGATGTTGCTATTAAAAAAGGAAACCAGAAGGTTAGTACAAATTCATTTAACATTTTAGATCAATTGAAGAAGACACGTGTCAGTTTCTCAATGTGGGATTCCTTAGCTAATCCAGGGCAAAGGGATTTGCTACAAAGTGCCTTATCTAACCTCTCTTTGTCACAAGAGCCTCCTAATGAGCAGGCCAAAGTTGTCTTATCCAATACCCCTCAAGAAAAGAAGAATGAATGGTAAATTCAAAAGATTAAACCCCCTCCTTTTTATCTAACTTTGATCATAGGCCAGCACCTAGTGCATAATTGTATGATTGATTCATGTGCAAGTAGTTATGTCATGCCAAAGAAGATAGTTGATAGGTTGGGTTTGACATATGAGCCTCTTTCAAAAGGGGTAGTCCAACTAGATGGGACAATAGTAAAAACATTAGGTGTGATTAAGAATTTGGGTCTCACATTACATGCATGCCCAAACTTCTCAATTCCACAAGATGTTTATATCATAGATCTTCCACCTCACTTTTCCTTATGCATGTCTAGAGATTTCACAGCTAAGTTGGGTAGGTATTTAAATTTTGATTGGTCACACATGTTCTTCAGAACAAGATATGGTAAAAAAGTGACCATAAAATCGGAGTTGTTAGCTAATGATCATATAGAACCATATATTCCTAGTGTTGTTAATACAAATTTGTCCATACAAGAACCTGATGAATAGCCCAATATCCAAGATCCAAAAACACCCCAATAGAAGGGATACTTGATGTAGTATTAGATGAATAGGCAGATGAGAATGGTGAGGAAGATCCATTCAATCATATGGAAGAGTTAGAACTTGGTGTCTACATGATTCTTGAAGAGGGTATTGTTGTCCCTAATCTTGAAAAAGATGATAAACAGCAGTCCAATCAACAGTGTGAACAGCAAAGCAATAAATTGTGGTAACTTTATTTTGATGGCTCAAGGAGCAAGGTGTTGGCCATTTGGAGGAAGTGATTGTGTTGCATTAATATTTTGTCATTGATGTCAACACTAGTTGTTTTTTATGCTTTATTGGCACCCTTCTGATCCCGGTAGGTTGTTTAGTTTCTGGTTGGTTTAGATCCAGTATGATCTGGTATGCTTTGGTATGTTTGGGTTATGGAATTGGCTTATTCAGATTCATTTTCAGCTAGTTGGTTTTGTTATGGTGATCAGATGCTATCCTTCTTGCTAGTAAGCTTGGTTTGTGGTTCCAGCGAGGGTTTCACTGGCAGAGCTTTGTTGAAGATCTTTGATGAATTGCATAAGTGGTTTTGGTGCAGCTTCTAGTGGAGATTCAGGATGCTGATGGTAATCATGTTTGAGACTTAGTTGATTGGGATCATTGCTTTAGTGTGTGGACCTATATTGGGTCCCAGTATTATCTAGGTTATGGACCAGCTTAATGTAACATGTGGATTGGACCTCTTGATGTGTTTCTGGGATGTCTTATGGGTTGGATATTATTTGTTTGGTCTCATGCGGACATGTTTTATAATTATGTAATTGTTTTATTGTTTGGTGGTCGACCTTATTGTTTGTGGTCGAGGGTTTCTATATATATGATGTAAGATCTCATTGTATATCATAAGTAAGGAGGTATATGAGCGAATAATGTAATAATCATTCAGGCAAAGCATTTGTTCGATCATTGGTGATCAAGTTGGGTTTATGTAAGATGATTTAGTCCTCTGGTATTGAGCTTAACTAAAACTGTATTCAGGCATAGGAGATGATATCTTTGCAGTTCATTCATTTCTCTGGATTGTAGTCTAGATTTCTATGTAGTTAGTGAGACTCTTTTTGTGATGAGCAGTGTGGTCTAGGTTGTTGGCCTTCCTGTAAGTGTAGGCCCCTCAAGTGTAATTCACATACTTACTGCAGAAGTATTATCTGACTGTGGGTAGGCTTCCCACCATGGTTTTTTTTACTGGGTTTTCTGCATATAAATCTTGGTGTCATGTGGATGGTATTTATTCTCTGATTGTTGTTTATTCTTAATTGGTATATATTCTATTTTTGTAATTGGTTTATGCATTCTGATATTGATCTTTTGGGTTTTGGTATTAAAGTTTAAATTGCTTAAGGTTCCGGTAATCTGGTAACAACTGATTCACCCCCCACCCCTCTCATTTGTCTTCTAGTTATTTGAACTATCTAAGAATTGGTATCAGAGCTCTGGTCCTCTCTCTAGAAGCTTAACCACTTGAGGAAGATCCTATGGTGACTAATAGTTCAAATTCATCTAGTTCATTTAGAGTTATCTTTCGAAGAGAAATTCCTAGCCTTGATGGAACAAATTGCAAAGTATGGAAGATTCGGATGGAGACTCATCTAAGATGTTGCGATAAGGAGATTTGGGAGATCATAGAGAATGGTGTTACACCTCATAATACAGCATCTAGCAAGCCTCCCCTGGAAAAATTAGATAAGGATCTTGAGAATGATTGTAGATCAAGAGAAGCTCTCTTGTGTGCACTTTCTTATTAGCAAATATTGGGATTAACTGACAAATCGTCTGCAAAGGCTATGTGGGATAAGTTGGAGACTCTCAATGGAGTGATGACAAGAAGGAGATTGGTAACTAATGAGATATATTTAATTTCTCAAGTTGAACTTGTATCAGTAATTGAAGCATGTAAAGATGAATGTTGGTTGAAAGCTATGGAAGAAGAATTAGATCAAATTGAGAAGAATAACACATGGACTTTAATTCCCTGGCCTAAAAATAAGAATGTTATTAGAACTAAATGGGTTTTTAGTAATAAATTGAATGAATATGGACAAGTTGTAAGGAATAAAGCTAGATTGGTTTGTAAAGGATATTCTCATAAGGAAGGAATTGATTATGGTGAAACTTTTGCACCTATAGCTAGGATTGAAGTTGTAATATTATTTCTTGCCTATGTTGCACATAAGAACTACAAGGTTTATCTTATGGATGTTAAGTGTGCATTTTTGAATGGGGATCTTGATGAGGAAGTTTATATTGAGTAACCTGGTGGTTTTTCACTTCCATATGATAAAAACATGGTTTGCAAGTTAAGGAAAGCTTTATATGGATTGAAACAGGCACCTAGAGCTTGGTATGCAAGGTTAGATAAATATATTTTGAAGCTTGGTTTCACTAAAGGTAATGCTGACAACAATTTATATTATAAGGTCACTGATGATGATATACTGATTATTGAAGTTTTTATTGATGACATCATTTTTGGAGGTGAAGATAAGTTGTGCATGGAATTTTCTAAGAACATGGAGAAAGAATTTGAAATGTCTATAATTGGGGAAATGAAATTTTTCTTAGGTTTGCAGATTACTCAGACTGATAAAGGTGTTTTCATCTGTCAAACTAAGTATGCTAGGGAATTGTTGAAGAAATTTGGTATGGGATATTCTAAATCGGTGAGTACTCCTATGGTTACAAGTGAGAAATTAACAAGGAAAGATGTTTCAGCAATGGTAAATCCTACAAGATATAAGTCTATGATTGGAGGTCTGCTATATTTGACTCAAACTAGGCCTAACATAATGAATCATTTTTGTATTACATCTAGATATCAAAGTGATCCTAGAGAAAATCATGAGAGTGCGGTGAAAAGAATTTTTAGATGTTTGCAAGGTACATATGAATATGGTTTATGGTACCCTAAGGATGATGACTTTGCTTTATGTGCATATACAGATGCAGATTGGGTTGGAGATGTTGATGACAAGAAAATTACTTCTAGTGGAGCTTTCTTTCTTGGAAAGAAGTTGGTTTCATGGATCAGAAAGAAACAATCATGTACTTCTTTATCTATTGTTGAATTTGAGTATGTTGTTGTTGCTACTAACTATACATAATTTCTATGGATGACGCAAATGTTGAACGATATTAAAGTGCATTGCACTGGGCTGGTAGTTATTTACTGTGATAACTCTGTTGCTATTGACATATCAAAGAATCTGGTATTTCACTCTAAGACAAAGCACATATCTGTCAAGTATAACTTTTTAAAGGAGAAGGTGGAAGAGAGTGAAGTTAGACTGGTTTATGTGAACACTAAAGAGTAGATTGCAAATATTTTCACTAAACCTTTGCCTAAAGAATCATTTGAGTACCTGAGAGACAAATTAGGGGTTTCTGTCCCTCCAACAGAGAACTAATTGATGTTATTTGGCATTAGTCTGGTATGCTTTATCAGAGATATCATTCATTTCGGCATTGATGTGGGGATGCTACTACTCAGGGGGAGTAGTTAGCCTTGTGATTCAGTGGTTTATATTTTTGCTTTGATATTTTTGTCAGATTTCTGGCATTGATGTCAAAGGGAGAGAGATATATGTGAAAAACAAAGCTTTTACAAAGATATCATTCACAGGGGGAGTTTGGTCTTTGTTTCAGAACTTCATTTCTATATATTTGTGTGGGATATTGTTGGTTGTCTTCCATTAGGGGAGACTTGTTTGGCATTTCTTTGAACTTGGATGTTTTTCGCATCTAGTGTTGCCATCAATGCCCAAAGGCGGAGATTGTTGGCCATTTGGAGGAAGTGATTATGTGTTGCATTAATGTTTTAGAATTGATGTCAACACTAGCTATTTTGGATGCTTTACCGGCACCCTTCTGATCTTGGCAGGTTGTTTGTTTTCTAGTTGGTTTAGATCCAGTATGATCCGATATGCTCTGGTATGTTTGGGTTATGGAATTGGCTTATTCAGATTCATGTTCAGTCATTTGGTTTTATTCTGGTGATCGGATGCTATCCTGCTTGCTAGTAAGCTTGGTTTGTGGTTCCGGTGAGGATTTCACTAGTAGAACTTTGTTTAAGATCTCTAATGAATTGCATAAGTGGTGTTAGTGCGGCTTCTAGTGGAGATTTAGGATGCCGATGGTGATCGTGTTCGAGACTTAGTTGATTGGGATCATTGCTTCAGTGTGTGGACCTATATTGGCTCTCAGTATTATCTAGGTTATGGACCGGCTTAATATAACATGTGGATTGGACCTCTTGATGTGTCTAAATAACAAAATTTAGACATATGCTTTCAAATAACAAAATTCACATAATGGTTGCTCATCCTAGTATAAAAGATTTTTTGTTGAATAAAGATCTTAATGACAAAGAGTTGATTCGATCACGAAAATGATGGAGTATGATGTCAATATTAAGGCGACCAAGTTGATTAGAGGTAAGGGACTATGTGAACAACTTGTTGGTCACACCAAAAATAGCAAACAAGAGGTTGAAGAAGTTGTCCGAGTTCATGAAGATGAAGAACAAACTGTTTTAGCAACATCTCCTACAAGTTGGGTGCATGAAATGGCTCATTATCTTCAGACTGGTGAGTGTCCTAAGGGTTTAAACAATGTTAAGAGAAGCTACTTTAGAATTCAAGCTATCCCTTATCCTTTTGGATGGAATTTTGTTTAGGAAGGATTTTAATGGTGTATTCTTAAGATGCATAGATTCAGATCATACTGATAAAATATTAGAAGAATTCCATGATGGATCAGTTGGTGGTCATTTTGCACCAAGGACTACAGATGTAAAAAACATGAAAGTTGGGTACTTTTGTCCTGATTTACATAAAGATGCTTATGCTTGGGTTAAAAAGTGTAGAAAGTGTGCAATTCTTGTAGGCAAACAAAGATTAGCAGCTTTACCCTTGCAACCTATTTAGGTTGAACAACCATTCATAAAGTAGGGCCTTGATTTTATTGCGGTCATCAATCTATCTTCAAGTTTCGGGTATGAATGGATCCTAACAACCACTGATTACTTTACCAAGTGGACTAAAGGTGTGGCTTTTAAAGAGGTAAATGAAAGTGCAGTCCTAAGTTTCTATCAGGACTTGGTAGAAAGGTTTGGAGTTCCTAATTTTATTATCTCAGACAATCCATTAGCTTTTGTAGGCTTTAGATTAACTCAATGGGCTTTTAATAACATCATATTTTTAATTACTTCATCCAATTATTACCCTCAAGGTAATGGACAAGCTGAGTCCACTTACAATAAATTGATCAGGATAATCAAGAGAAAGTGGAGGCCAATCAAAGGACTTGGCACAATCAACTCAAGCAAGCATTATGGGCTGATAGGATCACATCTAAGAGAGCTATAGGTATTTCTCCCTATGTTCTTGTTTATGGTAAGGAAGCAAGGCTTCCAATTTCAATTGAATTACCAACACTAAATCTAGTTAAAGAGCTGGAAATGTTAGAAGAAGAACCCATGCAGCTCAAATTTGCAGAACTTATGGAGTTAGAAGAGGTAAGAAAGAATGCATTGTGAACCATTGAAAATAACCAAGCTCAAATGAAAAGGACATTTGATAAGAAGGCAGTCCTAAGAGTCTTCAATGAGGATAATTTGGTCCTTAAATGGGATGAGCTAAAGAGTAGGACCAGAAAGAACACTAAGTTTGATTCTATGTGGAGTGGTCCTTGATCATGAAATGAAAACCACACAATGTCTTTCAACTGTCCAATTTGGAAGGAGAAGAGCTTCCTATCCCAATCAATGGGATACACCTCAAGTTGTGCTATTGAGGTAAGGATCTATCTTGTACATATTAGAGTAGGTTTCACAATTCAATAAGTGTTGTTGCACATCTTGTAGTTCAATTTGTTTCCTTTCCCTAACTATTGATGCACCTTTTCCAGCCTTGTTCGAAGGTTGTGTTGTTGCAATTCAATGCATCTAAAAGCATGGTTGAACTCAAGTCTGAGTTGTTTCAAGGTTTCCCGAGACTCTTTTGCCCAATGGATGCAAAGGCTAGCTAGTCCAATGTGTTTTCCAGGAAAGAACCCTTGAGAGGTTGCCAAAATGTTGTCAAATTTACCTTCCAGGTTAGTTTGTCCTATAATGTCTCTTACCTATGTAGCTAAAATGTTCAAAAAAGGTTCAAATGGTTTTAAAAGGGAAAAATTTTACCTCCAAGGCTTTTTCATTTATATTATTTTTATGGAAAGAGAGTGAATAATGCCTTTTGAATTAAAAGATTTTTCTAAGTCCTCTTTCTATGGGGAAAGCGAGAGTTAAAGTGAAACAGACAAAAAATACCCAAGAATGAGGGAAAGATTTTTTCTTTTAAAAATGCAAAAAGAATAAGTCTCACATTTGCATGTGAAGTCAGCGTGTTAGTCACGTGAATCTCCATGTTTTAACCTTTTTCGCATTGCATGGGTAGTCAAGGGTTTGCAAGTGGAAGTTTGAGTAGTGCAGCAAAGCATAAATCCCTATCATTCCTATGATAATGGAGGTCACAACAAATTTCAAGAAGTAAAGGTTGAAGAAGAGGTTTATTCAATTTTTTGTTTCAGTTTGCAACTTTGATGGCTGACTCATTGTGCGATTTTGGACGTGAAACGTCAATTTTGATGGCAAGAAGCATGAGGAGATTCCTCCAAAACTCACACAAAACTCAAGCAAAAAGGAATACACACATCTCATAGGTTCATTTAGATAAAATTGTTCCTCTCTTATTGTATATCATAAAGGGGTAGATCTATATTCGCATAGTTTTGTCGTTCCTTCACTCGAAGTTAAAGAATTACTATGAGTTGTAGTTATGAGTTGCTTTCTATTTTCAAAGTTAAAGAGGTAGTCACAAAGTCATAATGAACAAACTTTAAAGCAATCCAGAAAGCCCTAATCTCACAAAAGATTAGAACAACATGATTTTGTAGTTGTTAAAAAAATAAAGGCTTGAGGGTTTTCATAAGCAAGTATGAGCAGTCACGGTCTATTATTGATATCAAAAGATGCATGAGCTCTTTATCATGTATGAGAAATACAATGAATAGGTTGTGAAGGCGAAAAAGACAGACTTCATAGCATTACACAGCCATATACAATGAGCAGATTAGTGTACATATCCAAGGACTCTAAATTTGCAGCTAGGCAAAATCTATCATGGCAATAATGAAGACATATTTGTGACCCTTCCACAATAGCCATTGGCACATAAAAGGATATGTGACAAGACAATAGTAAGAGTTTTTAATGAGGATCCACAAAGACACAGTGAAGCCCTCAAATAGCAAAGACAGGAAAGGAGAATATGAACCTTTCACAACAAATCCTTGACACAATCAGCCATAAAGAATCAAATATAATAATAATGTGAGATCATCCACAAGAATGCAATCACTACTCAGTGTGATAGTCATAATAGAGGTGATCTATTAAGATAAGACAGTATTGTAGTAGCAATAGAATGAAAACTTTTTGAAGTTGTTAAGGGCAGATAATGGCTACAATTTTGAGACACATTTCACATTTCATTCGGAGATATAGGGTTCCAGTGTAAAAGGTAGTAGCTATAAGCAGGCTTCCAAAAAATCAAACTCAAGCATCACTGTTAAAATGGCCAAGATAACCATCAAAGCCAAGTAGACAATGGTCATCTACAATCAAAAATATTGTGGCATAGTCGTGAATCATAGAAGACTAAAGAAGAGATAAAATGTTATCATGCCAAAGATCATTGATATTTTTAGCCATAGTCAAAATACAGAGTGTGCAGTCTTGAACAGGGCAGTAGAAAATATATAAACAAATCTAATAGGCTTTGCCACCATTATTGCAGTGCAACACTGAAGTCACCTTGAATCAAAATAGATCTGGAACACTTTATGGAGAGCAATTCATGAAGGTTTCAATTCCTCAGAGACTAAGAGGGAAAATAATTATGTCTTAGTTACACAAAGTAAAATCAAGACTCGGCCTTAGAGAAAATAGCAGTCCCAGTTATGAGAAGGCTTCAAGGCCTCAAGGGAATAATGATCTTATTCAATAGAATATAGTCAAAGCCTTAAACAGTAATAGAGAAGGTCTTGTAGAAGATCACAGAGGAGATTGTAGCTACACTAATGTTTTAAGCCTAAACAGCCCATAAACAGTCAATGATGAAGCCTATAATTATAAGACAGACATTCTTAACTTCAAAGTGTAGTCTCAAAAGAGAAATGATAGTCTTAGCCGCCAATTATAATAAAAATGGTAGCTATGTTGCATCAAAAGGACAATATTAAGAGTGAGTGCAGTCACAACAACAGTCAATGAACATTCCACAAGAGCGCTATCAATACACAAGTATAAAGCTACAACCTTTGAAAAAGAACAATGACCTTGCAATAAAGAATACAGTCAGAGTAAATCAATCCAAGAAGCATAGTCAATGCCTATTTTAGGTACCGCAATATCAAGCCAACATAATTCCTTATGACAAATCACATATGAGATGTGACTATTGTAATATTCTTAGGACAGTCACTAAAAAAGGGAAAATAATCAGCAGTGAGAATAGAATCTTCTACAGGTACTACAGTGTGGCATAGTAGTCACAACTCCAAGATAATAAAACAATGTAGTGTTACAGTCACAATCCACTAAATGGATAAAGATAGAGATCACCCAAGAAGTTATAGAAAGAGTAGTCCACTTAGTGTGGAAATTTAAGGTTGAAGATCATAGATAACACTATTAGAGCAGTCAAATCAGTGGAAGATAGTCAAGAGTCATTTGGACTTAAAAAATGAGAGACATAATCATAAAGAAAACAAAGAAAATCTCTCATTTAGTCAAGGTGTCAAGCAAGAGGAGATTGTGATAAGATACAACAAAGGAACAAAGAGCACAAGGAATTGTCAAGACATAAGAACAGTCCTTAAAGACAATGAATGCAGTAGAAAGGTCGTATTTGCCAATAATAACCACTACATCTCGATGGTAGTGGTACAAAGGATAGTGATCTTGCATTACCCCAGTTACAAAGATACATTCATTTTGGTAAGAATAGTGTAGTAAGTTGTAACGATACACTGAAATGATTAAAGGCATGACACAAGGGCATCCATGTTAGCACATAGCAGTTATTATTTCATAAGCACATAACCTAAAGTAGTCCACGCATCAACAAGGAATATACAGTCCTATGAAGAGGGCGGGTCAAAGTATAAAATAAATGAAAAATAAGAAATGACAACCATTATCCTAGAGGTAGCCATGTGATAGAGTAGAAGCTTCTTTTAATGGAAAAATAGCAGTCCCTGTCAAGACATCTCGGCCTAAGATGAAGCTAGGATAGCTTGTTGGAGCTTTCAAAGCAATAATAGCTATTGGTGTCAAAGATCTGAGCAAAGGACAAAGATCACAGTAAATGAATAATGTGATGATCATTAAGCAAAGGGTTAGTGACAAGGAAGGAAAAAGATAACATAGGATCAGTAAATAGAGGTTAGAAGATAGAGGAAAGATTAGGCGCATCAAAAAGAGACTTTAGAAGTGAAAAACAGAGAGCTTACAACCCAAAATCTTTGAACATTATATAAGAGCGGGATGAAAGCATTTTTCTATAGACTTTCATGACAAATAATAAATCATAGTGATAAGAGTAGTGCTCGTGTAAATGAAGAGTTTTAGACCTATATAGCATAATACTGTCAAAGGAAGCACATCAATGCAACATACATAGTGGAGATAACCAAAACAGTGAAAACATCTTCCATTCAATGATCAAACACAATTGACAGTAAGAAGTTTCAATAAGATAAACACATCATTATGATAGAGTAAGCATTGACAGGACACTAAAAGAACCTTGATAGAGATGTCAAATAAGATAGAGCAACATTCATTCCCAAGGCAAAAACAATAATGAGCATGACCATAATCAGTGCTATCAAGGCACCTAATTTGAGAGTTGCATATTAAAATTGTAGTCTTTGGAGTAGAATAAGGTGTTTTATGGCTCTAGGATGACTTCTCAACATGAATTAATGTTTCCTTAAGGGTTGGTACTAGATCAAATAGTAGTTTGAGGCTAAAATGTCTCAATTGTGAGTTTTTTAAGAGGTTTTTGTGGCATTTAAAGGTCTAAATCCAACCCTGGAAACTTTGGAGTCATCAAATCAGTTTATCATCAATAAATTGTGCCTCTCATCATGCAATGAGTGGAGATTTCAAATCAAGGATCAGTTCAAGGCCTTAAATAGGTGGAGTTTTGAGCAGTTAGCGGCAGTTAGACTTCAGCTAGAGACC
This sequence comes from Cryptomeria japonica, assembly GCF_030272615.1. Taxonomy (NCBI): domain Eukaryota; kingdom Viridiplantae; phylum Streptophyta; class Pinopsida; order Cupressales; family Cupressaceae; genus Cryptomeria; species Cryptomeria japonica. Next base: position 558,697,861 of record NC_081408.1, on the reverse strand, counting down.
CCACATGGATGCATCATGACTTGAGATAACTTTTTCAGCAGACAACTTTCAGTTTGACTCAGTTTTGGGTCCTTTTTTGCATGGATTTAGATCAAATTCAACCAAAGGAGATATTTTATGCAGCTAAAGATGGAATCAAGAAGGAAGAATCCAAGTTGAAGCTCAGTTCTCAAAGACACATCAATTCTTCTCCAACTTATTCTAGACTTCTCTTCTATAAGGCTTTCTCTCTTTCTCATTTCATAGTTAGTTCTTCCTTTTCTTTCATACACGGTAGAAAGTGAATGTAGCTCAATTTTTTTAGATTAAAGCATTGTAGCAATAGACTTTTTATCAGGTTATCAATAAAATTCAATGATTCCTTCCAGCACATTTCATGTTTGGTTCATTGTCATATATTTAATTTGATCAAATATTGTGGTTTATTCTTTAAATCTTTAATTTTGTTTCATGGATTCTTTGATTGGATAAGAAAATTTCATTGTAAAATTTAGGTTGTGTATTGTGTTATCAATGTTTTAGTAGATTGAATGATGTGAAATTTATTTTCCTTCAAATAGCATTGAGAACCTCAAACCTTTACACAAAGTATTTGTGAATTTGATGTTATTAGCTAAGTTGTGAATCAGATATCAATCATTTTGAAGCTGATATAAGTTTAGGACAGCAAGTAATAGTATCAAATCCATTGGTGCATCACCTTCTTATAGTATTAGATTTTCATTTTCAGCAATCTCTCTTCCTTTTTCTCAGTCAGATTAGTTTTCTAGGAGGTTTCACCAAGAGAGCTAGGTCACTCTGGAGGTTGATTTCCACCATAGGCAACCCACAAGCGTGGAAATATTCCAATGTTTCGCAAGATTGTTGAGATTTTAACTAAGCACACACGTGTGCAAACTTGGTGACAACAGGTGGTGTATGGAAGAATGGAAGTTGCATTTGGATATTGTGATGATTTCTTGGGAGTTTGTACCACCTCAGTGGATCTTCATGTTCTCTCTTTGGGTTCCTATGGTTTGGTGATAGGTATGGATTGGCTTGAGGCTCATCAAAATACTATCAATTGTCATGGCAAGAGGGTGTAATGTCTTGATGATAGTGGAAAGAATGTGGAGATAGTGGGCGTTCAGTGACCTATTTCTCTTTGCACGATTTCCACTATGCAGTTGAAGCGATGTGCATGGCAGGGTTGTCAGTTGTTTGTAGTGAGGGTGAATGAATTGGGTGAGGGAGATAATCATGATGATCTCATCCCATTCTCTACGATTTTTTCATATGTTTTCCCTAGCAAGATTTTGGGTATGCCGCCAAAGCATGACATTGATTTTCAAATAGATTTGGTTCCAAGAGAAAAGCCTATATGTAAGACTCCTTATTGGATGACTACTCAGGAGTTGAGTGAGTTGAGATTGTAGTTGGAGAATTTGTTGGCTAAGGGATTCATTCACCCTATTGTATCTTTATGGGGTGCGTCGGTCTTGTTTGTGAAGAATAAATACGGTTCTCTTCATCTATGCATTGATTACAAACAACTCAATAAGGAGATGGTGAAGAACCGATATCCCTTGTCGAGGATCGATGATTTATTTGATTAGATTAAGGATACAAAGGTCTTCTCTAAGATAGATCTTAAGTCTAGGTATCACCAATTGAGGATTCACGAGGTGGATATTCATCATTCAACATTCTGCACTCAATATGGACACTATGAGTTTACAGTGGTACCTTTTGGTCCCACTAATGCTCTATCAATTTTCATGAGCTTGATGAATGGATTTTTTAGGATTTATCTCGATAGATTTGTGCTTGTATTCTTCGATGATATATTTGTTAATTCAAGATCAATGGAGGATCATGAGGAGCATATGAGGCAGGTTTTGCAGTGCCTTCAGGAGAATCAATTGTTTGCGAATATGGCGAAGTGTGAGTTCTTCCAAATAGAGGTTAGATATCTTGGCCATATCATATCAGGAGAGGGTATTGCAGTGGATCCCTCTAAGATCCAGGATATTGTGGATTGGCCAACACCAACTAATTTGGGCACGGTTCACAACTTCATAGGTCTTGCAGCCTATTATCGCAAATTTGTTCAAGATTTCTTGAGGATTGCTCACCCTATCACTTCTCTTTAGAGGAAAGGGAAGAATTTTGTGTGGTTAAATTAGTGTGAGATAACATTTTGGATCCTTAAAGAGAGTTTGACTTGTGCACCTATTCTATAAATTCCAAATACTTTGGGTGGTTTCGTGGTGTGTACAGATGCATCTTTTGCGGATCTTGGAGTAGTTCTGATGCAAGACGATCGAGTGATAATATATGAGTTGTGTAAGCTCAAATATCATGAGTTGAATTATGCTACTCACGATATAGAGATAGAAATATTGGTGCATGTCTTGGTTTGATGGAGACATTTTCTTCTTGGGCATCAATTTGAGCTGCATAGTGATCACCATACTTTACAATAAAATTTCAAGCAACCAAACTTGAATGCCAGGTAGCGGCATTGGATAGAGTTTCTATGTGAATATGATTTTGAGGTGAGATATATTCAAGGCAAGGATTATGTGGTAGCATATGCTTTGAGTCATAGGAGGCATGAAGTTTTAGTGATGACTCTAGATGTGGCTTTGAGAAGAAAGATTCTTAGTGCTCTTCCTTCATATGCTAGGTACCAAGAGATCAGTGCAGATATTGCATCAAGCAGAGCTTTGGATGGTAGATATACAGGTCATTCATTGGAGTCTGATGGTCTTCTTTGACATTTGGGACGTATCTATGTTCCACCTTCAGATGGTCTTCGAGCATTGATCTTATCAGATACTCATCATGCACCTTACCTGACACATCCAGGTGTCAAAAAGATGCACGTAGATTTACAACAACTGTATCATTGGGAAGGCATAAGGAGAGATATAGCAGATTTTGTGTCTTATTGCTTAGAGTTTCAGCATGTGAAGGCAAAACACCAGCATCAAGCAGGTTTATTACAGTCAAACCTAGTTACAAATTGGAAATGGGACATTATATCTATGGATTTTATCATTGGATTTCCTACGTCTTCACTTCATCATGATGCTATCATGGTCATCATTGATAGGTTAACCAAGGTGGCAAATTTATCTCCAATCATATCTTCCTACACAATAGTGATAGTAGCCAGATTTTCTTGGAGGATATAGTGAGATTGCATGGTATACCTTGATGAATTATATCAGATCGTGATCTACTGTTCACTTTACCATTATGGATTTCCCTTCAACATGATTTAGGAGTGCAGTTGAACCTTAGTACAACATATCATCTCAAGAAAGATGGCCAGACTGAGAGGGTTAATCAGGTGTTAGAGGATATGTTGTGGATTTATGTCATGGATCAGTAGTCTAGATGGGAGGATTACATTCATTTGTTGGAGTTTTCCTATAATAATGGGTATCATAGTTCAATTGGCATGTCCCCTTTTTAGGCATTGTATGGTCGACTGTGTTGAACACCCTTGAGTTGGGATTATTTGGAGGATAGAGTTCTTCTTGGTTCAGAGATGTTACATGGCATGGAACAGCAAGTGACACACATTAGAGAGCATTTCATAATAGCATAGGATAGATAGAAGAAATATGTGGATGTTCATCATGTGGATAGGCAATTTTCAGTGGGTGACAAGGTGTTTTTGAGGGTGCATCCACATAAGAGTGCTATCCATTATGAAAAAGGCTCTAAGTTGGTGCCTCAATTTGTTGGACAATTTGATATTTTGGAGAGGATTGGTACTATGGCTTATTGCCTTCCCTTGCTGCCCAGCTTGTCTCGTATCCATGATATGTTTCATGTGTCTTTTTTGAGGCCTTATCATCTTGATGGATCACATGATTTGGAATCAAACGTATTGCAGGTAGAGGATGGACAACTTTCTTTGGAGCCTGTGTGCATTCTTCAGCAATGAGGGCTAGCCCTTAGGGGTCAGGACATAGAGAAAGTAAGGGTACAATGGGACCCGAGTGATGATTCTTTGATGACTTGGGAGGATATTGTGCGAATGAGAGAGCTTTACCCCTATTTGTTCTCAGGCTTCTAGGGTTAAGCCTAGGCAAAGGGGGGGAGGATGAAGTGTCCCTCCTAGACTTGCCTTTTCATTTATGCATCAGTAGACTTGATTTTACTCTTATGTGACGTTTGATTTATGTTTTATGACACAATCTATATGAGTTGATGTTATGAATGATTGAAATATCTTGGATTATGATGATGATGGATTTACTTGATGATCTTATATATGCTCATGGTTTTGTTAGGTCCCAGAGATAACCGAGAGGGGGGGGTGAATCAATTGTAAAATAAATTTAAACCAAAAACAACTTAATCAACTTTCTGCTTAATACCGGTGAAACAATCTTTTATATTGGTGGAGAGTTTTATCAGATAATTTCAATACCGGTAAAGATTAATGCATGAAACAAAAAGATAAAGTCATCCACAACACATAACACTGATATTTGTACGTGGAAACCCTGTAAGGGGAAAAACCATGGTGGGAAACCTTACCCACAATCATATGATACTACTGCAGATAGTAAGTGTATACAAATGGGGTCTGCACATGCAAAAAGGCCAAGCACCTAGAGCTCACTACTCAAACACAAAATAGGAGTCACACTGACTACAATTGGATGGTTAAATCCAATAAGAATGTACTACTCAAAATAGCATCTTCATATGTTGGATTCAGTACCGGTGTAGTTCTGATATGCTTTCACAAAAACCTTCCTTCACCTTCAAATGATGTCTACGTGTATAGCTCTACTTATTCTCGCATATACCTTCACACAATTCTTTTTCACATTCCACTACTGATCTTACAAATAAGATCTTACATTTATACCATAACCTAGGACCAATTTCGGTAGGTCGTCTCTACAAGATATTACAATAAAATCATTTTACAAACAAAACAATATATGATGCAATAACCAATTCAACATGTTGTCTTGATGTATTTACAACAATAATAAATCATCTCCATAGCATGTCGTGTTGATCTGGAAGAGATAAACCTATCGGTGTATAACCTGGACCTATTTTCCGGTAATAGCAAATATGCAAATATGAATATACCAATAAAAAAATTTCCAAGATAAGGTGTCCAAACAATGTCTTCAACATAACCAAGTGTTTTCCATGCAATTCTAAGTGTTGGTGATCATTATCATGTCGGTGTACCATATACCGATGACTGTGCATAAGTCATTTGTTTTCCGGTGAATGTTGTTGATTCTCCAAAGTGCTAGAGTTTTAGTAGTTGTTGACATCAATGACAAAACCATACCAAAATACCAACAATCTCCCCCTTTGGTATTGATGGCAACACAAGATGGAAAAACCATCAAAGGGCCAAAACAAAAATGCCAAATACCAAAGTACCAACAATCTCCAAAGTATAAGTAAACTCTCCCAAAGTATCAATCTCTCCCCCTGAGAGTAACATGTGTTTCCTTGTGTACCATGTTTTTCCATACCAATCTCTCCCCCTTTGACATGAAATGCCAAAGTTACTACAAAACCAAGTTCATATACAAAATACCAATCAATTTAGTATACCAACTACTCCCCCTGAGAAGTAGCTTCCTCATCAAAGCCGAAGTAAAAAATTTCTCTGTTAATTTTGTCGGTTGATGACAAATATCAACTCTCTAAGTATCTACCGGTGGGGGTATGACCCCAAGCTATTCTCTAAGATATTCAAAAGTCTCCTTAGGCAGAGGTTTAGTGAAAATATCTACAATCTGCTCTTTAGTATTCACATAAACCAGTTTAATTTCTTTTGCTTCAACATTTTCCCTTAGAAAATTCAGTTTGATGGAAACATGTTTTGTTTTAGAATGTAGTACTGGATTCTTAGATATATCAATTGTTGTTATGTTATCACAATAGATAGTTATAGGTTCCTTGCATTTCACCTTTATATCTTTCAACATTTGTTTAAGCCATAGTACCTGTGTACGGTTAGTTGTTTCTGCAACATATTTTGATTCTGCTATTGATAAGGATGTACAACTTTGTTTCTTACTCAACCAAGAAACTAGTTTGCTTCCAAGAAAAAATGCTCTGTCTGTGGTGCTTTTTCTATTTTCCATATCTCTTGCCCAATTTGCATCTATGTATGCACATAGTTCAAAATTTTCATCTCTAGGATACCATAATCCAAGATTTATAGTGCCTTGTGAGTACTAGAAAATCCTTTTTACTGTTGATTCATGATTTTCTCTAGGATTACTCTGAAATCTTGAAACAATACATACTGCATTCATAATATCAGGTCTAGTTTGTGTCAAATACAGTAAACCTCCTATCATAGATTTGTACATTGTTGGATTAACAGGTGTAGATTCATCCCTTAGTGATAGTTTGTCATTTGTAGTCATAGGTGTGCTTCCCAGTTTAGAGTTTTCCATCCCAAATTTCTTTAGTAACTCCTTTAAGTATTTGGATTGACTTAAGAATATACCTTTGTCAGTCTATGAAATCTACAATCCTAAAAAGAATCTTATTTCACCAATCATAGACATTTTAAATTCTTGTTGCATTTTAATAGAAAAGTCTTTACACAATCCATCTTCTCCTCCAAAGATTATATCATCAACAAAAAATTCTATAGCCAAGATGTCATTATTGGTCACTTTATAGTATAAGTTGTTGTCAGCATTACCTTTAGAAAAACCAATCTTCAAAAGATACTTATCCAATCTTGCAAACCAAGCCCTTGGAGCTTGCTTTAATCCATACAAAGCTTTCCTTAACCTGCAAACCATATCTTTGTCATTTGTCAAAGAAAATCCATCAGGTTGTTCAATGTAAACTTCTTCTTCAAGATCTTCATTCAAAAATGCACATTTAATATCCATTTGATATACTTTGTAGTTCTTATGTCCTGCAAAAGCCAAAAATAATCTGACTGCCTCAATTCTAGCTATCGGTGCAAAAGTCTCATTATAATCAATTCCTTCTTTCTGAGAATATCCCTTACACACTAGTCTTGCTTTATTTCTGATAACCTTACCATCTTCATTAAGTTTGTTTTTGAATACCCATTTGGTTCCAATTACATTTTTATCTTTAGGCCGAGGAACTAATGTCCAAGTGTTATTCTTCTCAATTTGTTCTAATCCTTCTTCCATAGCTTTAGTCCAATATTTATCTTCACATGCCTCATTAACTGTTGATGTTTTAATTTGAGAAATAAGACATACCTCTTCATTTGCCAATCTTCCTCTTATCATAACTCCTTTATACTTGTTTCCAATTATCTGATCTTCAGAATGATTCAATCTTACATATCGGGGTGTCTTTGTTTGTTGTTGATCCTTAGTCATAGTGGAATTTTCAGATGATACCGGTGTAACTGGATCTCCATTCTGTACCCGTGGGTTCAATGTAGGTTCATTTGTTAGAATTTTTGTTGCCGGTTTAGAATCTATATACCTTGAAGTTCCTCTGAATTGTTCATCAATCTTCACATTCGTACTCTCAACAATTTTTTGCAATCTTTTGTTAAAACATCTATATGCTTTACTCTTAGATGAATAACCAAGAAATATTCCTTCATCACTTCTAGGATCAAATTTTCCAATGTACTCATCTCTTCTAATATAGCATTTACTTCCAAATATTCTAAAATATTTAAGAGTAGGAGTAATACAAAACCATAGTTCATGAGGGGTCTTACCGGTTTCACCTTTGATGTGAACTTTGTTAAATGTATAGACCGCTATACTTACTGCCTCTCTCCAATATACATGTGGTAGGTTTGCTTTTGATAACATACTTCTAACTGTATCCAAGATAGCTTTGTTTTTCCTTTCAACAACTCCATTCTGCTGGGGTGTCTAAGGTGCTGATAGCTATCTTTTGATTCCATTCACTTCATAGAATGCATTAAATTCCTTAGATGTAAATTCTCCTCCTTGATCTGATCTTAGACATTTGATTTTCTTACCCGTTTCATTTTCTACCATTGCTTTGAACAATTTGAACTTTCCAAGTGCTTCTGATTTTTCTCTGAGAAAAGTAACCCAACACATTCTAGAATAGTCATCAATGATTAACATGAAATATCTATCACCTTGCAAGCTTTTAGTTCTAGATGGACCACATAAATCAGTGTGAATTAAATCAAGAGCATTATTGGATTTTTCTGGAATACTTTTGAAAGTAGCTCTAACTTGTTTTCCAAATTGACATTCCTTACATATTGTATTGTGAGGTTTGACAATTTTAGGTAAATCTCTAACTACCTTAGTAGTTGTTACCTAAAATTTCATTACCCATGTAATTTTAGCCAAAGGATGCATTCTTATCAAATGATTGCATTTACAAAAGGTACATTGCAGTGTTAAAAAAAAAAAAAAAGGGGGTATTTTTCATTTGTATTGAACAATGATAGATTACAAATTGAGTTCATGCATCTGAAGCATATTTATACATGCACTGAATTTCTTAAAACCTCACACAAGCCGTGAGCTTAGCATTTCTATCTTTCCTACATATCCAAAATAGAAAAGGATAGAATCAAATAGTGAGTGTAAGGATAACCAGTCATTGCCTTGGGTTGCTTTGACTGGTTATTGGCTGTCCCGTTGCCCTTATGACTATTTTCTCGATCTTCAGATTCTGAAAAACCCCTACTTTCCTGCACAAAAGAGAAGAGGTGTTAGATCCAACAGATCTAAGCAATGAAAGATTATCCTACAATGTATCATTTATCATATCCTATCTTATTTCTGTTTTGAAAGGGCGGGATAGATAAAGACACAAATCACTGCTTCAGGAGAAAGAAATGTTTATGCTAATGTGTTTGTTTCATGTGTAGATAATTAGTTACTCTAATTGGCATGTGCCCCTGACCGAGGCTCCCTTCGGGTGTGAGCCCGACATACCTTTCAGAGTAACTAATCTCAGAACATCAAAGTGGAATGATGAAGAAACCAACTGAAGTATCAAAGGGACATGTTTGTTTTAAATATGAAACCTTTACTTTACTATTCATGATATGCATAAAAAGAAAACATTAATGGATAAACTATTTTAAGGGACATATTATTTCAATGTGAAACCTTACAGTATTTAAAAGGGTCAATACCACATAATGAAGATAAACAATACAATGCAACAGGTTGGTATAGAAACAGAGTATCTGAGTTTTTTAATGCATGTTCAAATAGTAAACTTCAATGAAATCAGAATCAACTGGTAATGAAATGAGTGTCACGAGCCCGTGCTTGAACTTCATTTCTACAAAAGATCAAAATGCACAGTCAGGAGACATAAGGTAGCAATGGCATTTTATGACTAATTGGAGCAAGGAAAATCTGCACTGTTATTCAATCTATGTTGAAGTTTGGGAGAAGCTTGTAAAATGAATACAGTTATTACAGCATACAGAAGACATGGGTACCTTCACAAACCAGTCACATTATTTTACCAAATGCAACTAACAGGTCTCCAAACGAATCATTTCATATTTGCCAGTGCACTCCCAGCATGAGCCAAAGTCGTAAATTTAACAAGGGTAAATACCAAACATCAAGGATATCAAAGATGGGATTCGGCCACTTGAGCTTCGTGACTGAATCAGTCGTAGTTGCAAATGTCCAGGCACTAAAATCTGTTTGACAAAATGCCTCACAAAATTTTCAACGACACAAGGACTGCAACGGTTGCAGGATATGCACAAAATTGTGTTAAATGGGAGGCTTAAAATCTGTTTGAAGAAATGCCTCAAAGAAATGTTGTGTCTTGGATTGCAATGATTGCTCAAAATTAACAGGTGCAAAGTCAGACTATCCACCGACAAATGAAATTGGCAGGTGTAATCCTTCCACCCTATGCAAAAATGGGTGTTTTAGAGCTAGGTATGGATATCCATAAAAACATAATCCAATGTTCACTATCATCAGATATCATCCTTGCAAATGCCCTGGCAGACATGAACGCAAGATGTCATCCTCGCAAATGCCCTGGTAGAATCGTATACGAATGTGGAAGCATATAAAAGCATGCTGGAAATGGATTCGATAAAATGCCTTAAAAAAGATGCGGTATCATGGAATGCGATGATTCCAGAGTATGGACAAAATGGATTCTTTAGAAATGCCTTGAATATTGTTAGCAAATGCAATTGGCGGGTGTATGGCCAGGCTCTTCACATTTTGTCATTTGTGCTCCCATCTTGTATCAAAATGGGAGCTTTAGAACAGAACAAGGTCCAGGACTGGCACTAGAGATAGCACGCATGGCACTGGATGAAGGTATTTCTGTGTTGGAGATAACGATGACCACACCTAATGCATTGTAGTGCAGGTGATAGCAAAACTTGTGCTTGAGTATCCCTCAGCTGTGATTGGGTGCTCTGCTGAGTTATGGAAATAAATATGAACTTTTTAAGCAAAATGAGGAGATGCTCTAACTCTAATTAATATTTTTGAGAGTTTGCAAGTCTCTAAGACTCACATAGTCTCAAGCCAAGATGTCAATGGCTGGTACTGTATTAACATGTGAAGATGCAAAAAGTGCTGAATTGGCCGGAGCTAAATTCCTCATGAGCCCTGCACTAGTCAGTGATATTCTAGAGGTTTTCAAAGACACATGTATTTTATACATCCCAGGTGCAATGACACCAACTGAGGTACTCAATGCTCATGCTATTGGTGCTAGAACTATTAAGATCTATCCTGTAACAGTTCTAGGTGGTGAACGATATATACAAACACTGAGAAGACCTTTCCATCATATTCCTATGGTTGCATCTCAGGGAATTACAATGGAGACGATGAATTTGTATATCAAAATGGGAGCTTTAGAATAGAACAAGGGTATAGTCCGATAATTTTTCTCGGATGTTGTAGTTGCAAGTTATTTTCCTAGTAAATGTGCGTGCAAAATGTAAAAAACAGACACAGTACGTTATTTTCCTGGTAAATGTGCGTGCAAAATGTGAAAAACAGACACAGCAAGTTATTTTCCTAGTAAATATGTATGCAAAATGTGAAAAACAGACAGATCACGTGAATTGTTTGACAATACTCTTCACAAAAATGTCTTCTCACGAAATGCAATGATTGTAAGCTACACACAAAATAGGTTTTTTTAAAAAAGGCTTTACACAGATTTGAGATCTTGAAGAAACAAAAGAGAAGATGTATTATAACAAAAAAACCCTCTTCGTACTTCCAACAATGGCATATTAACAGAGAATGCAGCAGCTAAGGAGCCGTTTCATACCTGTAGAAAATGGGACTTGTTTTTAAAGGAAGATTCAGAAAACTCCAGCATGCCTTCAAGAAAAGTCTTTTAATACACAGTCGCAACCCGGGTTGTTTTAAAAATCTGCAATCAAATTTGTCTTGGGCGGCAACACCAGTAAAAACATATATCCTTCATCAAAGATTTTGCAGAGCAATGAAAAATCAGGACATCAATGGCGGCACCAAAGGGTCTCAAACCCTCGAAGAGTTTCTTAAGTTGTTTTCATTTTGCAAAATGAGAAATATGCGATTGGAGTGTAAAGCTTTTAGGGTTTTCACAAAAAGCCTTTTGTAGTTTTTATATTCTCCCTCAAGTCCGCTGGGCTTTGCAAAAATATACAAAGTAAGAATAAATAAAACATATTTGATAAAATAAATGCCTAAATTTTTCATCGATATATCAAATATGTTTTATTTTATTCTTTTTTATATGTTTTTGTTTTCTTTCTTTGTTAAAAAATTGTATCTCTTTGTAAAAGGTATTTAATTACAATATAATTATAAATTGTAATTAAATATTATTATTTAAAATTTAAAAGGTGTATCCATGTGCAAGAAGGAGACTAAGTCTTTTGACTTAGTTTTGAAAGATGAGTTAATTTTGGAGAGATAAGGCTCTCATTGAAGAAATCTTTTCAATTTGGAGACATAAGGAGAGCATATAGGAGCATGCATAACCACTTGGGAAATATTCAAAAGGAGTTGAGATAATTTTGGAGACAAGAACGTTTTTATAGGAACATGAGGTTGTTTGAAATCAAATGGAGTGAATTTAGGGAGGTTGGAGCACTATTAGGCAAAGGGTCGAAGTTGGACTTTTCCACCATTTTGGGGAGCCTTTATTACTTGGTTGAGCTTTTTAAGGCTGTTTCTAGTAGTCTTTTGGGTTGGTTATTCATTAAAGAAGACTTTTCCATGTTTGTAGCCCTTTTTGGTGTCTTCTAGACTCCTCTTTTTGAGGCCCTTTTCTTGCATCCAACCCAATCAGTTGGAGAGTTTTTGTACTTAGTGCCTGGAGACACTTGATTTGGAGTTAGTTCAGATTTATGCAAGAACAGTGTTTTCAAAGACAGCTTTCTTGTCCTTAGCATTTCTTTTGCATGGATTTTGTAACTCAGATTTAGAGATATTATATATGTGACAGCATCTTTTGGAGCGATTTTCTATGGAATCAAACCTTTGTTTTCCTTCCAATTTTTTGTGTACAAGCATGATTGATGAAGCTAAATTTGTGAGTTATATTGCTCCTTGTTTACTTGTCTCAGTCAGTACCTTAATATAGGAACGTGTGTATGTTTGCAGGTCATAGTATGTGTTTTAAAGTTCAAAATTTTTGAGTGAAACATTATTATTCCTCATTGGTTCATCTCAAGACCTTATTATGAAATACTTATGCAAACTTATAACAGGAAAGAAGTGTTTATCAATTAAAGTAGAATATTGTAGACTGAGATCGGTTTATATCATTTATCTCTCACATTTTGGTGTATCACCAGGTTCTAGTTAACTTTAGTTCAGTTTTAAGTTCCATTTCTGCAATTTCTTATCCTTTACCCTGCAAAGTTAGTCCAATACTAGAGAGTATCAGGGGATTATCCAATAGGAACCGGCCTAGGAACCGGAGGTTTCATTTCAGGTTATGCATTGCCCACATGCAGAAGTGAATCCCATGTTAGGCCAGATTGCTAAACTTATAGTTTAGTAGGGTGCAAATTTGTGCCTTAACAGTAGTACTGATTTTTACCATGCAATCAAAGTTTACATGATAGAGTCTCTTATGCCATAACCAACTTTCATCGATATGTGCAATCAAGCATGTCTTTTCACTATTATTCAGATGAAAGATATTACCTCTAGTCTAATTACCGGTTGTAATTTCTAAACCAGTTCTGTTATTGATTTTGCATTTTCCATTTTTGAATTGTAACTGAAATCCTTTCTCAACTAATTGACCAACACTCAAAAGATTATGATTTAAACCTTCAACATAGTAAACATTGTCAATATTATGCTTACCATCAAGAGATATTGTACCCTTTCCTATGATCAAACAAGCTTTGTCATCTCCAAATCTTACTAAGCCTCCATTATATTCTTATAAGTTCAAGAATTTACCTTTATCTCATGTCATATGATGTGAGCATCCTAAATAAATGATCCACTCATCCTTTACTTCAATTTTAGCTGCCAAGGCCTGCTCTACCAGTTGGACTGTAGGTGTCGGTTGATATTCTATTATAGCAACAAAAACCCATCCATTGTCTGTCGGATCCTCATCATATTCATCAGTCACTCCTTCATCAGCAAGATAACAAGATTTGTCTTTATTCTTCTTAAATTTGTATCTCTGATATTCAGGATTAGGCTTGTATGTCCTTCTAGCTTCTTCTCTTAGTCTAGCATGTCTATCAGGACATCTTGAAGCCATATGACCAATTTTATTACAGTTAAAATATTTAAAGGGTGCTTTACCTTCATAATTACTTCCAACTAGACCTTTAGGCATTTTCCTTGCAAATAGTGCTTCAAGTTCTTCAAGTTCTCTTGCATAAAAGGCTTTCCAATCAGATTTGTCAAATGATGATGTAGATGATGTTGATGCTTTAAAGGCTAAATATGTCTTTATAGTTGCAACAGGACCAAATTCCTCAATTTCAAAGGCTGAAAGTTTTCCAATCAATGTATCTCTAGTTACTAATGTATTAGGCATTGTTCTTAACTCATTTATAGCAGTAACCTTCATTTTATATGCTGGTGGAAATCCTCTTAAAACTTTTGAAACAATTTCATCCTCACTTAAGGTTCCTCCACAACATTTAATACCCAAAACAATTTCATTAACTCTTTCCATAAAAGCAGAAATCCTTTCATCTTCTTCCATTTTTCAAATTTTCATACCTGACCCGGAAGCTTTCAAGTTTTGCAATTTTGACTATGAAATCTTCTTCATTCAGTGTTTCCAAATGATCCCAAATAGCTTTAGCAGTTGATCTGTCTGATAATCCCATGATTTGTTGATCTGTTAATGCGCTCAAAAGTGCTTCTCTTGCTTTGCAATCATTTTCCTCATCTTTAGTCAAGTTAGGTGGATTAGGCTGACCGGAAGTGGGAGCAGTATAGCCATTCTTTTTAACTTCCCAAATGTCCTTTCCAATGCAATTTAGATGTGTCTCCATTATGATCTTCCATATGCCATAGTTGGTTCCATCAAGTTTAGGACTGTCCTTCCTGAAATAGTTAGTAGACATTGAATCTCCTCAAGTTGTTAAACTTCTGCAAAAGAGGACTAGGCTCTAATACCAATTGTTAGGTCCTAGAGACAACTGAGAGGGGGGGTGAATCAGTTTCCAAATAAATTTAAACCAAAAACAACTTAATCAACTTTCTGCTTAATACCAGCAAAACAGTCTTTTATATCGATGGACAGTTTTATCAGATAATTGCAATATCGGTAAAGATTAATGCATGAAACAAAAAGACAAAGTCATCCACAACACATAACACCAATATTTGTACTTGGAAACCCTGTAAGGGGAAAAACCACGATGGGAAACCTTACCCACAATCAGATGATACTACTGCAGATAGTAAGTGTATACAAATGGGGTCTGCACATGCAGAAAGGCCAAGCGCCTAGAGCTCACTACTCAAACACAAAATAGGAGTCACACTGACTACAATTGGATGGTTAAATCCAATAAGAATGTACTGATCAAAATAGCATCTTCATATGTTGGATTCAGTACCAGTGTAGTTCTGATATGCTTTCACAAAAACCTTCCTTCACCTTCAAATGATGTCTGCGTGTATAGCTCTACTTGTTCTCGCATATACCTTCACACAATTCTTTTTCGCATTCCACTACTGATCTTACAAATAAGATCTTACATTTATACCATAACCTAGGACCAATTTTGGTAGGTCAGCTCTACAAGATATTACAATAAAATCATTTTACAAACAAAACAATATCTGATGCAATAACTGATTCAACATGCCGGCTTGATGTATTTACAATAATAATAAATCATCTCCATAGCATGTCGTGCTGATCTGGAAGAGATAAACCTGTCGGTGTATAACCTGGACCTATTTGCCAGTAACAGCAAACATGCAAATATGAATATACCAATAAACAAATTTCCAAGACAAGGTGTCCAAACAATGTCTTTGACATAACCAAGTGTCGGTGATCATTATATCCTGTCGGTGTACCATATACCGATGATTGTGCATAAGTCATTTGTTTCCCGGTGAATGTTGTGATTCTCTATCACTTGCATGATATGTTTTATCGTTGTCATTGGTGGTTGCAAGATTGCAGGTACTAGACATCGACTACACCTACTCTCATAGGTTTCAATGTGTCTTATCCCAATGGAAAGTTGTTAGATATGGCATAAGTTTCCTTCCTTATACTCTAGGTCCTAGTTGACATCATAGTTAGTTTAGTGTCGTAGTTGAGTTGTCTTGTGATACTTTTCAGTGTGTTGTTTGACTCGTGTCGGTTTTCCTTAAGGCATTGGTGCATTTGATAATTTAATTAATTGATAATTGGTTAATATAGTTTATTAATGGTAAAAACTAATTTATTATGTAGCTTGGTTATTTAATTATAATTTATATAATTTATTATTGGGATTTGGTATTTATTTGTATTATTTAATTATTATATATTGTTTAAATAGGAATATTTTGATTGGTCAATATTCTTCTATAGGTTTGATTTCAAATTTATTTATTGAGTTTTCTAAGAGTGTTGTCGGGTTACCATTTGGGGAAAATTTGCTTGCATTTGGAGTTTTTGGACTTGGTTTAAGCTTGGATTATTGAAGAATTGGTGATTGGATTTGGAGTTTGCTTGGTTGGATTTGTTGGATAGGACTTGCTCTACTTCGAATTTCCATGCCTTTACTTCAATTTTTCCAAGTTGGATCTTCAAATCTACTTTGGTATTTCAAATTGAAAATATTGTCTTCATTGTGGTTGTTCAAAGATTTATTGTAAGGGATGTTTTAGTGTTTAAAGATTGAATTTTGGTTTGGAAAAATTATTTATTTATATATGTACATATGTGTGTGATACTAGCAAAACTCAGAATTAGGGTGTTGTCGAGAATGTATGTTCTACATTTTCCTTTATGGATATGTGTATTCCATTCCTTGTGGTCTTTTTGGTCTTTTAAATGCCTTTGTATTGTTTTTTTGTATCTCATTGTTTTGATGCATCTCCATATGTTACTGTGTGAGTTTAATGTATTTATGTGCATGATTGTGTGAAGGAGGTGCAAGGATTTGATTTTGGATTTCATTTGTATGAATTGGTTATTCCAATTACATGTTTTCATAGCCTTATTTTCTCTTGTTTCACCTTATGGGAGTGTTATTGGTTCATTTTGTGAGCTTATGTGCAAAACTAGGCATGTTTGTCACATAATATCTTCGTTTTACTTCATTTTTGCTCTTTGTTCTCTATACGCTACAAAAAAACCTCCTTTGTGATAAAGTATGTAATGGATGTGCTAGATAATTACCTCTATGTGCTAATATAATCCCAAGATATGCTAAATTGGCCTATTGATGTGCTACTTTACCCAGAGATGTTAGATTTGTCAATTAGGTCTAACGTGGTTACTTTTTCGAATTGTGAGCTTTTACTAGAGGCCTTTTATGATTTCTTTGAGTTCCTCGGAGATTTTTATGATGATATCTTGATCATTTCATGTTTGGTTTGAGCTATAGTAAGATGGCTTGTGCCTTACCATTGAGGGTTATGTGTATGCATTGATTTGTTCCAGCTAGAGGATGAATGCCTTCTTGTTAAGAGATGATTTTATGAGAGCTCCAATGAGAGGATTGTGTCTCATTGTTGAGGATGTATTTGGCTATGTCTAAGTAGGATTAATGAATTCATTACTCATGTTTATTGTTATTCTTTTGTTAGTGGGGGATCTTTCTTTATGTGTTGGTCTCATGGTTCATTTTGTGCTTCCGTTTTGTATCAGTGAAGTTGTGATTTTGGATTCATTTCATGTTGAGCCTTTGTGATGTTGTTGTGATGTCATTGTGGTTTATGTTCACCCTAAGGTCTTGGTCCATGGATAGGGAGAGTGGTATCTTTCATGTGTAGGACCAAGGTCGTGAGCAATAGGCTCTAAGAGGTTCCTAAAGAGGATGCTTAGGTTCTAGACCTGCCATGGAACCACATGAAGAGTTTATGGTTAATTGCAAGTAATAACCATAATAATTAACTCGTGGGTTTGGATAAATAGGATTCACTTAATCAAGATAATAAATAGTTGTTGTGCCTCACTCATAACCCTTGAGGAGAGACTCGAGATGATCTTGGGAAGATCATTGCGACGGTAAGCCAAACTCCCTTGATTGCTCATAGGTTGAGATGACTCCACATGTCTATCAGGGTGTGGCTTTGCCCCTTATTTTTGAGGATAGCATGTGATGACACTAATTCCCTACATATGTCCATGATCCTTATGCCTTGATTTATTGGTACGCCTCTGGGAGTTTATTGATTTATGATTAGCCTTGTGTTGTGATTTGGCTTATTGTTCTTGGATGTTATCTTGTGAATGCAATATTGAGTCCCTTGGTTGTTAGGTGCTAGCCTAGGTATAGAATGTGAGTTGGAACCTCATGTCATCTCCTAGCACAGGGGGTGGTTCCTATTTGGTTCCACATGGTCGGGTGGTTTGATGCCTTCTTCCATTGGGATGTTCTTCTTTGGATGTTACAGTGCGTGGATATGGATCCTATAGTTCTTCATTATGTGGATGGTTTATGGAGTTGATTTATATGCATTGTAGAGAGTAATGTTGTATTGTGATGGCATTGGAAATGTAAAAGAGATTAAATACTCTTATGCTTGTATTTCTATGCATTAGGACATGATGTAGAAGATGAGATCGTGACTTTGTACTATTATGAGATGATGTATTCATCGAATGGCTTAAGATGTAATTGGAATGTTCATTATGTAAGTTAGAGATTGATATCCAAGTTGGATTATAACTTTAATAGTTAGTTTATGTGTATTATAGTATTATATGGTTCATGTAATTAGCTTTTTTATATGGAATCCCATTTTGGGAAGGAAATTAATATTTATTGTTAAGATTCTTGTATATATGTGTGAGTTCTTGGTGAAATGTAATATGATTCTTAAGCAAATGGTCTAGTTCTATTGTGAAAGATGGTTATTTAGATTATGATATGATAGATGGATAATGAAAGATTGAAATGATCTAGGCTTATTTAGGGTGCCTTGCATGGGAAAGATAATATCATGATAGAACATTTCAAAGGGGATATACGAACATTTGATTTGGTGCTTTAAAATGAACTTAAAGGATAATGGGGCATGTTAGAATATACATATGATGTTAGTGATTCTCATTGTTAATAAGAAAGTAATTGACTAGGAAATTATTGTATTTTGTGCATATGATATTTTAGATGGAGATGTGTTTGTGTGTTAGAGTTGTTAAGTAGTGGCGTTGAGATACCCTAGGGAATGAATGAATAGATGAATGTATTTCCGCTTGCATTGTGTGTAGTTGTGCATATGGTTATGTTCATGATGTCCTATGTATTCATATCATGTTAATCTAAGCCATTGAAGTAATGATAGTTGAATTATGTTTCTTAGTAGATGTTTTTACAAAAATTATATCTATTTGTTAGTTAGTTTAGTTATTTTCTCTAGGGTATTTTAGAGGGCATTGCATTCAATACATAATGTGTAGTTGACAACTAAAATTTTATAAAAAAAAACCGCTACTAGTACATTTATTATTCCCATACAAGACAAGTTGCACAAAATAGGTAACTTTTACATTTATTAAAAAACATCTATTTATAAAAGTACACTCAAAGCAAGTGGCTTAAAATTCAAAATACATTGGATTTACATGTACATGTGATGCAGAGGCAATAAGGATGATTTCAAACTCAAAAAGGAGGTTTCACAAATCTAGCAAAACATTGGAATTACAAAACCCTTCAATGGTCAACCTACAGGGTGACATAGGAGCATTCCAATTGGACAACAAAGGGCAAAAAAAGGGCAGTAAAGAGGCAGATTTTTCATGGTGTGAAAATACTATCTTTGACATTTTTTCAACATTGGGAACCATTAAACTATTCATTCCAACCTTTAACATTGAGGATTTCCCACATACTAACTCACTTCGTTCACTAATGCCTACTAGCACTAATACATTTGGACTAGATTTCAGACTGAGGTTTCTGACGAAGAAGGTATATTGTGGCCAAATTTGATTTTTTTTGAAAAAATGCTCGCATTCATCGTAATTCTGACGGCAATTTCCCATTTGGTTTCGACAAAGAAGGCATTAGCAATGAGAATTTTCTTTTTTTCAAAAAAGTGCTCAAGTTCGTCATAATTCCGACAACAACGGCCATTACTTTAAAAAAAAAAAAAGAGGGGAATTCATTTGTGAATTGCAATCCCACGTAGGCATCTATGGTGACTTCAACCCCCAAGAACATCAAACCCACTTCGAAGGCATTTGTGGCATTGCTTGCAATCTCGCACAGGAGGTAGATTCAAATTGCCCTAGTTTTTAATTTCATGTTGCAAAAAAATACATGTGGTGGTTAATTACCCTAGTTTAATCTCGTAAAACCATAGAACTATGATTGAGGAGTGAGCGTTCAATTTTGTAGCAGCAATCTCTTCCTCCCATATACATGCATGTTGATTGTTCACATGAGATAACATCTCTTTGTGGCATCATATCAAACAATTCATGAGCCTTGTCCATGTTTCCACATTTTGCATTCATGTCAAGCAGGGCATTTGCAAGTACAACACCTAACAAAATTCCTCTATCTGTTATGCTTTGATGGATGTCCATACCCTGTTCCAAAGCTCCCAATTTTGCACAGGTAGGGAGGATGCTGGCAAAGGTTGTGGAATTTGGCTTTATGCCTTCCAATTTCATTTGCTTGAAAGTGTCTAAAGCCTTTTCGACAAATCCATTTTGTGCATATCCAGCAATCGTTGCAGTCCATGAGACAACATTTCTTTGAGGCATTCTATCAAACAGTTCACATGCCTTGTCTATGCTTCCACATTTTGCATACATGTCTACCAGGGCAGTTGCAACTACAGCATCTAACAAAATTCCTCTATCCTTTATGCTTCAATGAATGTCCATACCCTGTTCCAAATCTCCCATTTTGGCACAAGCAGGGAGGATAGTAGCAATGGTCGTGGAATTTGGCTTTACACCTATCGATTGCATTTTCTTGAAAGTTTCTAAAGCCTTCTCAACAAATCCATTTTGTGCATATTTGGCAATCATTGTAGTCCAGGAAACCACATTTCTTTGAGGCAATCCGTCAAACAGTTCTCGTGCCTTGTCTATGCTTCCACATTTTGCATACAGGCTAACAAAGCAGTTGCAACTACATCTGACAAAATTCCTCTATCTTTTATGCTTATTTGGATGTCCATACCCTATTCCAAAGCTCCCATTTTGGCATAGGCTAGGAGTATGCTGGCAAACGTAACTAAAGAAATGCAATGATCAGCTCCAAAGACATCAAACCACTACTAACAAAACCGAGAGTCTAAAATATGATAGGGAATAGTGTGAGTTGTCCTGAAATAAAATATTTTATTTTCAATTTTAACTAAAATATAATTACTCAACCATTTAATGTTATTAATAAGTGTTTAATTTATGAAAGAGACAAATGGTTGGCCACAAGTACATGAGTTACTAAATGCACACAAATAAGTGAATTTGATATTCAAAACTATCTACAATGAATTCAATTCTTGTCCATTAGTCATTTATGTTTGCAATAAGCATCTTTCTTAGTTTTTCTTAATCTTTATTCATAGTTATGTGCATATTTCACATTCTATAATTAGGATATCAATTATGGGATTGTTATATTATAGATGTCATAAATCTAGATATCGCATATTAGTTCTATCTCTTCTTCATTTATTGATGTAAACTCTCTGTGATGCCACCACAACCAACAAAGGTGTAAAAAGTTGTTTGCAATGCATGGATTTTTAGGATTGTCCTTTGAGAAAATAGAATTAAAGTATGGAAGCAGGATCTACCAGCTCTTGAGGGAATCTTGATGAAAAATAACTGTAAAATATTTGGGCGAGCTTATATGCAAAAACTCATGCTTCCGGATGGGTTTATGTATAGAAATAAGAACGAATTAAGTGGTAAAGGGGCTTCTAGAAACAAGAGGGATAGAGAGGCAGTGGAAGTGAAAACTTATGGTGTTGTGTTTGCTCCATCTCAGAATGGGCATGGCGAAGGTGTTGTAAGAGGAGCCAAGAAGGGTGTTGGAAGAAGTGGGGGTGTTTACATTCCCCCATTTAAGCTGGCTTAAATGATGAAAGATGTGGAAGACAAGAGCAGTGTGGAATACCAACACATGACATGGGATGCCCTTTGGAAGAGTATCAATGGGTTAGTAAACAAGTTAAATGCATCTAACATCAAGAACATCATTCCAGAGTTGTTTGCAGAGAATCTCATCCGTGGGAGGGGTCTATTTTTGTAGGTCTTGTATGAAATCCCAAATGGCATCCCCTGGATTTACATATGTTTTTGCTGCGTTGGTTGTTGTGGTAAATACAAAATTTCCTGAAGTTGGTAATCTGCTTTTGCGAAG
This sequence comes from Cryptomeria japonica, assembly GCF_030272615.1. NCBI lineage: Eukaryota > Viridiplantae > Streptophyta > Pinopsida > Cupressales > Cupressaceae > Cryptomeria > Cryptomeria japonica. Next base: position 558,675,876 of record NC_081408.1, on the reverse strand, counting down.
AATTATTTTGCAGCTTAAGAGGGCATACAAATGCAATGACAAGCACATGTTGATAGTAGCAGCCAAATTCATAGCTCATTTAGTGAATCAACAAGTTGCACATGAGATCATTGCCTTGGAACTTCTCACCCTTTTACTAGAGAACCCCACAGATGACAGTGTAGAGGTTGTTGTTGGGTTTGTGAAAGAATGTGGTTCTTTGTTGCAAGACCTTTCGCCCAAAGGTCTCTATGGGATTTTTGAAAGATTTAGAGGTATTATCCATGAGGGGGAAATTGACAAACGAGTACAGTTTTTAATTGAAGGCCTTTTTGCAATTCGCAAAGCTAAGTTCGAGGGTCATCCAACTATGTGTCCAAATCAGTTAACACATGAAGTTTTCCTAGAAGATGAACTTGATCAAGAAGCTGGTTTGGATGTTTTCAAGCCAGATCCTGATTTCTTAGAGCATGAGGCAACCTATGAAAAACCAGTGTTCCATGGGTGTTGGGGATGGGGGGACATGGGGATGCATTTCCAGGACGGGGGACCAAGGGCCTAGGTTTGGGGATGGCGGGGGGGACGGCGGTGGGGGGGGTGGCGAGGTGGTGGTGTTGATATAGTTATACATATACATATAGTACTTGAAAAACTAGTTTTGAAAAGATGTATGATAGTATTACAGTAAAATAAATTAAGAATTACATTTCAAATGAGACTATAATAAATTTGAAATAATAAATCTAAATACCAAGATTTCTTCAATGATAATTGTGTTGTTATATGGAGCCTAATCAGACTCGGAGGTTAAATTTTCCCTACTTCTATCGGCATGATTTCCCCCTATATTTTTCAATGGGAGATTGGGGGCAGCGCCCCCAAGTTGGGGTCAAGGGGCAGCGCCCCTTGCGCGTTCCCTGTCGCGAAACAAGGTGAGGTCGGGTGGCAGTGGCGGGACGGCGGGGGATGTCGCATCCCTATCCCGCCGTCCCTGAGACATTTCTGATGGGGGACGCGCCCAAAAAGGGGGGGGACACATCCCCGTGGAACACTCTAAAAAACTGAAGAAAGATATACTTGGAGATGCTTCTTCAGATGAAGCGGAAGGGGAGAATGATTCAGGTGATGATTCAGATGATGATGATGATGATGATGATGATGATGATGATGATGATGATGATAAAGAGGAAGGTGAGGAAGCACTGAGAATACAGGATGAGACGGAGACAAACTTGGTCAATTTAAGACGTTCAATTTATTTGACAATCATGTCAAGTGTTGATTTTGAGGAAGCTGGTCATAAGCTATTAAAGATCAAGCTTGAACCTGTTCAAGAGATAACATACCTTCATTATTATGGTCTTCTTGGGCAAAGATTTTGTATGATCAATAAAATTTATGAGGAATTTTTTGATAAGTGTTTTGTACAATAGTATTCTATGATACACAGACTGGAAACAAATAAACTGCATAATGTTGCAAAGTTTTTGGCCCACTTAATTGGCACGGATGCTCTTCCATGGCATTGTCTTTCTTATATACATCTGATAGAGGAAGATACTACTTCCTCTTCCCATATTTTTATAAAGTTTCTCTTGTAGGAGCTGGCAGAGCAGCTTGGTATATTGTTGCTTAATGAAAGGTTGAATGATCCAACAACGCAGGAGTCTTTTGATTCAATTTCTCCAAAGGACAATCCCAAAAATTCACGGTTTGCTATCAATTTCTTTACTTCTATTGGTATTGGTGGTATCACTAACAGTTTACATGAGTATTTGAAGAATATGCTAAGGCTTTTAATGTAGTAGCAAAATTCTATTCCTAAGTCAGATGAATCTACCTCTAATGACGATTCTTCTAGTTCATCAGGTTCGTCAGATTTTGATACATCAGACTCAGATTCTAAGAGTGAAACTGACAGTGAGAGCAGTAAGGAGTCACCAAGAAAGAAAAATAATTCAAAGCATGACAATGAGTATGAAAAAACAAGAAGAAAGAAAAGGGTGAGGGCATCTGACTCGGAGGATGGAAGTGACAGTGAAAAAATCAAAAGAAAAAAGAAAAGGAATTAAAAATCTTTCTAGTCAGTTATTCAAGGCTCCAGTAGACACTGTTTTCCTGGACTGTGACAAACAAAAGAATCACTCCCAAGTGCTTTGGTTTTATAATGGATGATTATAAGATGCTACAATGTTGTCTTATGTATTTTAATAGCCATGGGTTTTAGAGTTGTGTACTTGACAGGTAATGGATAAACAGTGTTAGGAGGAGAAAATATTGAAGGCCAAGTGCAGATTGTGATAATACTAGATCAATGAATCCTGTTATTTAATGAGTATTTCTTGTTTTCCATGTTGTGTGATGTACCATAAGCAAAATAGAAATCTAAATTCAATAAGATGCTTTGTTCAATGATGATAATTTCTATTTTCTTGCCTGTGAAGAAAGACCATGTCAAACAATATCAACGAACAACAAAATAAGGAGACAATTGTTAGATTGTGGTCTAACTTGAAAAGAAAAGGTGATGGAAAATGTTATTGTGTGTGCAAAATTTGTAAGGGGTTAAAGACTAGAAGACTTCTAATCAAAATAGTGAAGAAACATTGTAGGCTACATGGTCACATTGAAGGTGGACATGATTATCATCCATTGGTAATTTTTTCATTATATCATTTTGACAATTTATATACATAATAAATCACGTGATGATGAGATCATGATCATGGTTTATTTATGTTTATCAATTTTATATAGGTCGAGCACCCCGAAGCACATGGTATGGATCAACACAACCCTGAGAATATGGTTTTAAAAGTGGATGAACATGGAGGTGTGAATATCGAAGCTAAAGATAATGATCCCATGGAAGATGACGATCATGAGCCAGAAAACACAATTGAAGATGATGGTACAAATACATTGATCCATGACTCATTTAGTACTCGTGCAGCTGATCATGATGATGAAGATGACCTTGATGTTGTTCATGATGTCCCTCTACTTGAGAAGGCATCTGAGGCCCTTTACGAAGGCTCACAAGCAACTCTTCTCTCTGTTGTATTGTTGTTGGTGAACTTGAAGGTTATGAATGGTTTATCCAACATAACAATGTCATGTATGTTAAGGTATGCCATATATGTCATAATAAACTATGAATCATGTTGTACCATTAATATTCTTTATTATAACAAATTATTATTTTTTGTTGTAGATTGATAGGTGATTTTTTGTTACCACCATCAAATATTCTACCTCGCTCATACCGAGAATTATCTGTCGTTATGAAAGATATTAGAATGGAGTATCAAGCAATAGATGCTTGTCCCAATGATCATATTATATATCACAAACAACATGAATTTTGAACTGAATTCCCTGAATGTCATATCAGTAGATATCGAACAGATCAAATAACAAAAAGGGTTCCTCACAAGGTTCTTTGCTATATTCCCATTATTCCATGTATGCAACGATTATTCAAGTGCACTAGCTTGGCACAATTTATGGATTACTATACACACAATAGAAGTTGAGATGACATTATTTGAATGCCTGTGGATGGTTCAGCATTTATGGACATAGAGGAAAAGTGGCCACACTATAAGAAGAACCTCGTAATCTCAAGCTTTCATTGGCAGTGGACGGTGTCAATTCATTTGGAGAGATGAGATTTGTTTACTCAGTGTGGCATGTTTTTGTTATCAACAATAACATTCCTTCATGGATGTCAATAAAGAGGGAGCACATAATGTTGGCAATGATTGTTCCAGGTATTTTATCATTTAAATATAGTCATCTAAATTTCATTATAAATATTGCAGTAAAATGGTCATAATAATTATGCAATGTTTTGTTCATTTGATTAGGTAAGTACCAAGTTAAAGATTTGAATGTATATATCGAGCCTCTTATCGACAAGTTGTTGGAGTTATGGAATGGTGTCACTATGTATGACGTCTCTAGACCAATAGGACAAAGACAATTTCAATTCCTTGTGATGCTTCTATGGACAATACACGATGCCCCAGGGCTAACACATTTTTGTGGTATGTTATAGTGTTTAAGTTGTGCATGAACATTATAATTCAAAAAATTATCATATTTAATCCAATTATACATTATCTTGTAGGTCTTCAAACAAAGGCAAAATTTGCATGTCCTGTTTGTGGTCCAAAGATGAAATCTCGTCATTCAAAAAGTTTACGAAAGCAGGTGTTTGATGAGTATAGGCACTTTTCTCCACAAAAATCATAAGTATCGAAATACTGAAAAAACATCTTTTCAATGGGAAAGAAGAGAATACATCAAAACCATGAAGAATGACACCTCACCTATGGAAGTTGGAATATAATAGAATTAATCGTCAAGGTAATGCCATTCCATCTATTGGTTTGTCATTAAACATCTTTTCTATTTTGTTTTGTTTATTGATGATGTGATTGATGATCATGAAAGTATAAATGACCACCTTCCTAAGGGACTAAAAAGTTATCCCCGACAATTTAGTAGGTTGCCCTACTACGAGCAATTACAAATTATTCATTTGTTTGATAGTATGCATATTGGAAAGAATATAACAGAGATAGTATGGAAAATATTGGATGGGAGGCGTGACAAAGAAAAAATTGTCAAAATATGTAGTGACATTCAGGATTCCAATCATGCAATGATAAATATCATTCAATCAAATAGCCATGGAGACCAGATTAATATAAGTGAGCTTCCTTGGTTATTAACGGACCAACAAAGCAATGCTATAAAAGAAGTCATACAAAAAATTTGATTTCCCACAGGATTTGTTGCGAACATAAAAAATCTCATATCAAAGAAAAGTGAATTTGGGCCAGGGATGAAAACACATGATTGGCATACCTTCATTAAGGTAATTCATGTTCTTGTGTTTTTAGTATGTATTTAAGTACTGCACGTACATGTACTTTTCATTATGTAACAAAAAAATGAAAAGATAATTTTATAATTATTACAGTACGGTCTACCTCTATCTCTCCTAGACGACTTCGACAATAATGTCAAGAAAGTCATATATGATCTTGGAAAATACATGAGGTAAGTAGTCATATTTGTTTAGTTCATTGTATAGATATTATATTTGCGATTTGTTTTACTTGTTATGTAATAAATTTTTTTGCGTCTTGAATACCTTGTAGGTTGTTGTCATGTAAAGAAATCCATAAAGACGATATAAAATATTGGAAGAGAAAAATTCCTCATTTAATGTGTGAAATGCAAAAGTGTCTACCTCCAGCTTTTTTCAATGCACATGTGAGGCCCTACCCCGACTCATCCTAGCATTTATGTTATTTTTATGTTGAGACTATTATGGATGCTTTATTTCATTGCATTATGGAATTTGAACTTATATGATTCCATGATTTGGATAACATTGATGTATATTGATGCTTCATTTTTATGCATTATGGATATGAAACTTTATATGATGCTAGAATAGAATGACTTTGAGATGATGTATGTCATTATTGGATTTGCAAGACTTTATTATGATGATAGAAATAGGATGCATATATTATGAATGGATCAAAATTATGAGGACTATGATAATTGCTTAGGTGGATTAATTGGGATATATGAGATATTGTTTTATTAATGTCAATTTTATGAGTGTTTGATGTGTATTCAAATTCATGTGTTTAATAATATATGTAGCTATTTGGAATTACTAATGTGTAAATTGAGATGCGCAGGAAAATTATCCATGTGACCATGGAAATATTATGGAGAACCAAACCTAGACCTATGTACGTTTGTAAAGCCAGGGGTTGTCTATTTGGAGAGACAACATCCCATTTGTATCGTATTTTATTTGTGAAAGTAAATGTTGCATGTGTGTTGAATTGAATTTATTAACTTGTGTAAATCCAACAAGAGACAAATTCCATGTGTAATTTTGTAATGTATTTTATTGTGTCACTTGACACATGTGTTGATTAGTGTCATTGATTTTGACTTGTCTCTTGGAGGGAGTTTGTTTCTACCAAAGCCCATTCCAAACATTTGAGTGTGGTCCCAAATTTCCCTTGGGTAGGGAGTCTTGGGAGTGGTCAACTCAGGTTTGACCCGTAGGTTAACTTCGGTTGGGTTTCTAAGGGGTCAAATGGACTCCTAGGGTTAGTTTTAGGGCTTTTCCAAAGGTCCAAAGGGTATACCTATGGGTTGGGGGTATTTTTAAGCATGTGACTACTCCCATGTGACTATTTAGTCACCTCAAAAAGTGGTTTTTCCAAGGTGAGCGAAAATTCAACTTAGAAGGTTCCTCCTAGGATAGACAACCTTCATTTTTGATGTTAGACTCTCTTCCCCATCCTCTCTTACCTTTTCTCTTTCCAGTTTTAGAAACATGTAAGAGGTTGGTCATTTTTGATGTTAGACTCTCTTCCCCATCCTCTCTTACCTTTTCTCTTTCCAGTTTTAGCAACATGTAAGAGGTTGGGAAGACCAACCAATGGGAACTCTCACTCTATCCAAGGGGTTGGGAAGAGTGAGAGAGGTCTTCTTAGGCAAGGATTAGGGACTTAGTGAGTAAATCACCCACTCTCCATTGTTAGAGATTATGCAATTTTGAGAAGAATAGTTGTAGGATAGAATTTTGGCTAAGTGTTGGTGAAAAGATTGTGTGGATTTGGGCTGCTCATCCCCAACTAGATCTAGCAAAACCTTTGGGTAGATTAAAGTTGGTTCTTACTCTCTTTTTTTTTATGTTGCATATGTATGTTTGAAGAAATGCTTGTATGAAAGAGTTGTTTATTTGTATTTTACTTTGTGAAAGAAAATGTGTTTTTCCCCTTCATTTCTTTTATGCATTTTCTTGTATTGGGAGTATCCAAGGCCTTCTACTCTTGGGAGAGTAGGATGGGCTTGGGGTGGAAGAAGTTTGACAGCCTTGGGTGAGAGGCTCTCATTAAGAGAGTGATCTCAAGGGTGTTCTTTTGTGACCCTTGCTACATAGCCTTATTTATGCATTTGGGGGTCATAAGGAGAGATGATATGGCTTATATACCTTTGGGGGGCATAAGGATGTGGGGATGGACTTGTGTTGTATTTGGTTGCCATGAGGTGGCTTGAGATGTTCCATGCTTGCAGTCTCCCCAATGGTATTTGGTCCACTTCCACCGTTGGAAAATCATCACCTTTTGTGGTGAAGTGTAGCCTCAGTTGGGAAAGTGTTTGTTGTGTGTTTATCCCTTGCTTGTTGTGTTTGTATGTGTGTAACCCGTCTAGTGCTTGGTTCTCCAAGCTCGGGGGTGGCTTCTAGTAAGCCTAGGCTGGGAGGTGAGCACTCCATGGTCAAGCCTTATGTTTTTTATTTGCAGGTTGCTTGGGAAGAAAAAGATAAAGAAAGCTAGGAGTTGCTAGTTTTTATTTGACTTGCAGAAAAGTTTAGGGAAGGGAATATTGTATTTCATTTGCAGCAATGTAAAAAGGAAAGTTATATGTTGTATTTATTTCAAAAAAAAATAGAGGAAGTGCATTCATTTTTATTTCAAGTCCTCATTTAGTGGAAATGAGAGACTAGTTGGGTATCACACCCTTTTTTTTTGTAATATTAACTACTTCTATTCTATATGCTTTTAAAAGAAATGTATTTTCCTATTAAGTTATTTTTGCAAAAAAAAAAAAAAGTGTTATTATGGATTAAGTTCCTATAGTTGTTGAAATAAAACATTTGTGGCATATTTATTAATGGAAAAATAAAAGTCTATTCTTTCTGCTATGCAAAATGAAAATAGTGTAGATAAATAAATTGGCATAACATGTGAGCTATTAAGCTGAGAATGATCTCCTAGTCTTATTAGTTTAGTTCCAAAATGCATACTTAGTTACATTTCCTTAATATGAATACTATGTTGTATTTAACTTGAAAAAAAAAATGGTTTTTAAATGATATTTTAGTTTTATTAATGTTGTTGTAGTTTAATTAATTCTATCATTTCTTCTTTTATTTACTGCAGAAATTAAATCTTAAAGTAATAGTCTACTTCTAAAATTAACACCTAGACTTAGTGAAAAGAAAGGAATACATTAGAGCTTGCTGTTAGGTGTTTATTTAAAAGAAAATATATATATATTTACAGAATGCTTTAAACAATGAAAAAAAAATAGTATTTCCCACTATGCTAGGTTTAATGTGCTAGGGATATAATTAGTTTTGATTCGCATTAAAAGAAAATAATAACAGAATTTAAAGCATACATATTAACATATTAGAAAAGGAAAATTTCATCTATTGCATGTTGTCATTGTTTGATCAACTTTCTGCATGGGTTAAAAAGTTGTAATAAAAAAAAAATACAGCATGCTTAAGTGTGTTCATATATATATATATATATATATATATATATATATATATATATTCTATGAGAGACTACATATTTTATTTAAAAATAGTCTCAGCCTGGGAAACTTATCTTTTAATCATTATAACCCCAGAAATATATATGTGTGTGTGTGTGTGTGTTTGCTTTTTTTTTTTTAAATATATAAATAAAATAAATAAAAAAATAATATTTAAACCCCCCCCACCGAGGGTTCCGCGGAGCCCCTTGGCGGGCCAAGCCCCACAAAAGTGTCGGCGGTGCCGCTGCAGGACGCGACCCGCAGGGGCGGCCTTGGCCGCCACTCCGAGCCGCGCCCCGTAGGGAAACCGTGGCACCATTGCGGGCCGCGCCCCGCAGTGGCATCTCGGCACCGCTGCGGGAGGCCCCGCCTTCCCCTGCATCTCCCCTGTCAATACGTCGCTGCCCTGTGTATAACTCCTCCATTCCTCCCTCTTTTGGCTCCGCAGAAAGCCATGGTCGCCGCCTCCTCCAACCTGCACACACAAAAAAATAAAGAAGACACACACACACATGCCCTAACCCAAATTTTGGGTTAGGGCAAAACACACATGGATATTATAAAAAAAAAATGTGTGGGATGTGTTATTAAAAAAAAAAAAAAGAAGGAAGTTAGGGTTTCATTATTTTATAAATAAAAATAAATAAAAAGGGGGGAAACCATATTCAAATTTTGAATAGGGTATCCCCATAGACTTTGAAGAAGACTATTTTTATTTAACAACTCCTTACAAATCTTATATATATATATATATATATATATATATATATATATATATATATATATATATATATATATATATATATATATATATATATATATATATATATGGTGTACTAGCACATAGATATATATGTAGTTACATATATATATATATGATTTATACATTAAGATTTTAATTGGATTATTCTTCAAATAGTGGAATTACAATTGCTTTTTAGTAGAGTTTTTCTAAGGGTTTTATTTAGAAGCTAGTTTTAGTATCCTTTTGGGTTTGAATTTTATGGGAGAATAATAATAACTACTTTTGTTAGTATTTAGCCTTAGGGGAATTAATTAATTATATTGGCCAAATAGTAATAGGGTAAATGACATTATGGACTTCATTGGCCCCTTTAGTCAAATATTAGGCAAATTACGTATATTGATATAATAAACAATGGGTTTATTAAATTTAAAAGCTAGGACTAATAAATTTAGTTCCTAGGCAATTAAAGAATAAATTGAGATTAAGAATGTCTCTTGCAAACTAATTTAGAGATTGTTGTTTAAAAGAATTAAACTATTTAATAATGAGATAATAATGATTCTTTGGAGAATTAATATTATGCATTTAACTTAGATCATCTCGCTTACTTGATCTAGTGTTTATATTATTCTTAGTTGAAAAGAAACCAAACTTAGTTAAGACAAGACTTGTTAATGCGTTATTTGGCAAATTTAGTTTTATTAGGTTAAGTTTAAAAAAAAAAATTATTCCGTTTGTGCCCAAAGGTTTAGGCATGACAGCACAAGAACACTACCTCATACACCAAGTTGAGAAGATTGAATTGTGTGGACCTGTACACACTAGGTCAATGTGGATGGTTGAGAGGCACTTGAAATTTTTGAAGGCTTTGGTTCGACAAAGAGCACATCCTGAGGGTTCTATGGTGGAGGGATACGTGGTATACCAGACTATGGTGTACATTTCTGAATATCTTCCTAAGTTTGCAGCAAAGATCCACGTGGATCGCATTTGGGATCCCAACACCATTAACAAATTCGAAGGGGAGTACTTGACAGGGAAAGGTAGATTAAGGAAAGTGAGAGGTAATTATAAGATGTTATTGTAGTTAATTAATTCTTAATCTTCAAAATAAATCAATTGTAAGACGTCTATTTATTTTTTGTACAGTTGGTCGACAGTGGGATGCACTACATTTGTATATTGCAAACAATCTTGATTGGATGACGGTATGGATTGAACGTTGTCAACATTCTGGACGCACGTTAACATGGGAAGGTGTGGCTTCATTGGTTAAAGAAGCACATCGTAATGGAGATTCCAATGTTACGCAAAGGGAAATTGATTTAGCATATGGTTTAAGAGATAAACAGGTATGTATAAATTTATTAATCACCCATATGTTTATCAACTCACAATGCAATAAATTTTACATGTTTGACATATCGCAGGTCAAACACCACAACGCTATGTGCTACAATGGTCATAAATTTCGCATAAAAAAGTTGGATGACATGAAGAAAACTTGTGATTCTGGCATCACTGTAGTCTTTGAGGTGACAAATATTTCATCGAGAAATGACATTCATCCTCAACAATCTCAAAATCGATACTATGGCATTTTGGATGATATACTTGAGTATGACATTAATTCCTTCAAATTAGTTTTGTTCGTCATCAAATGGTACAGGCTATGATTGAATAAAAATGATCCTAATAGAACTATTATTGAACATGATAATGGCTTTATAATGCTAAATACAAGGTCATTTGAACCAGTTGGGGATGAGCCCTATGTTCTTTCAAGCCAATGTGAGCAAGTATTTTACTCAGAGGCTCCACATAAACCAGGTTGGTCATTTGTTGTTAGACATGATCCAAGAGGAAGGATGATAAAGTATAATGTGATGGAAGAAGAAGATACCGAAGAAGTAGAAGATGAAGTGGATGATGATCACGATCGACAGTTTCTCAATGATGATGAGCAAGAACAAGAACAAGAAGAAGATGAGCCCTATGTTCTTCCAAGCCAATGTGAGCAAGTATTTTACTCAGAGGCTCCACATAAACCGGGTTGGTCATTTGTTGTTAGACATGATCCAAGAGGAAGGCTGATAAAGTATAATGTGATGGAAGAAGAAGATACCGAAGAAGTAGAAGATGAAGTGGATGATGATCATGATCAACAGTTTCTCAATGATGATGAGCAAGAACAAGAAGAAGATGATGATGATGATGCTGATGATGATGATGATGATGCTGATGCTGATGGTGGTGATGGTGATGATGGTGATGATGATGGCGATGATGATGATGATGATGATGATGATGATGTTGGCGATGATGACCTTGATGTTCATGATGATGAAGAATGAAATGTATGAGGTATGTGATTAGTATATTATCTATTTAATATTGACTTCTTGATAGAATTTTTTTTACATAATTAATGGAAATTGGATTGTTTATTAGCTATGTGATGGATGTTGATTTGAAATACATATGTGATGGATCACATGTTTATGATGACACGTGATATGTGATGCTAATTGTGATGCTCAATTATATATATGATGACACATCATGTGATGCTTCTGATGCTTATGATACGTATGTATTTATTGTTTATCAACTTAAAAATGTAGTAGTGCTTATGATTCTCAATTGATGGTGTTGATTTCAGGTATAGTCCAATTAATGAATCCAATATACCATTTTATTATGAAGTTTTTTTGCTAAGTCTATTGGTTTAATTTCGCTAACGTTTTTTATGTTTTTTCTTTATCACAAGCCGACATGGATCCATCACATATCGCAAACAGAGATGTAGCTTGCAAAACTTCTACCAAGTAGGTAAACCTCATTATAATTGTACAAATTATATAGAAGCAAATTGTTACATTATTTTGTTCTTTTTTTTTAGTGATTTATACTAATTTTGTAATTGTTAATGATATTCTTGAAACATACGGATGTTCGGGGAAAGGGAAAGGGAGTTGCAGTACTTGAGAACCTTTCTAGGGATGTGGAATCATTAGGATTAAGTGATGATGACCCTGAAGATCCCACAGACCTTATGAAATTCTTAAAATTGCCTCTTATAAAAATTAGAAAAGAGATTGTTGCTTTGGAATTCGTGCATCCTATCACTGATGAGATATGAGAGAGGGTGGCATTATTGATTCAGATAGCAGAAAACTTGCAAGTAAGCAGTAATGAAAGCTTTAATTCTAACAAAAGTTCAATAATGGTTTATATTTTATTCTCTTTTGTGTCATTAACTAAAATATGTACGTATTGTTTTTACAGCAATTTATCTGCCCTCAGGGTGTTGCAGGATCTTCAGGTGATGATGATTTTCTTGTATTATCACTTGCTTGGCTTATCACTCTAAGTACCCAAAACACATCATACTTGATACTGTCAATTTTCAAATTAAAGGTTCATCCTTGTTTACAATTCTTGCACTTTTCATATATTTAATGTTTGATATATTTAATGTATTATTCTTTAGGTGTTGTCAATGTTACTATGCAAATGTTGTCATCGCCTCATTAAAGGTTACCCTCACCTGTATTGCTGACTGCAATGTCGGCAACACGTAGCATGCAGACATCCTCTAGTGCACGTCATATTGGCCTGCCCACTATTGGTAGATCCCTCTTTTGCTCTATCTTCTGTCATGTGTTTATTTCCCTTCAAGCGTTCCTTCTTGAATTCTAATGCCATTTCATAGTGGATTCATTTTTTGCAGGAGGAGATGCACATGAGGATGTGCCAGAGGCAACTACTGCTGATAACATACCATCATTTCTTGGATCTTCTCATATTTCTAGTACAGGAACATTGCATGCCACATTGGTGGTGAGCGACGAAGAAATGATTCCCTTAAAGATACAAAAGGTTCAAGGTACTTTAAAATTATTATTATATATACTCTAAATGTAATTTACTTTATGATCACTCGTTTTGGACTAATGATCCCATGAATTTTTTGCAGGCAATGATATTTTCTATAGACATCTTAGTGACATTTCATTGCAGATATTTGGGCCCACCATACGTAAAAGGTGGTACATCATATGTGAACTAACCCTAATCCACTTTTGATTTCATATCATTGCTAGAATAGTTTTCCTTTGATCCATTTCTTGAAGTGTAATAAATGTAGCTTCAGTTCATTTCTGAATCTAACAGGTTTGTTTTTGCTTTAAAAGGTGGAATGACCAAGAAAAAAGGTTAAAAGATGAATTGACAAACCAAATGGTTGAGTGGTTTGGAAATGACACCTTTGACAAAACCAAGCTCCTTGAAAAAGCTGGCACATATCTAAAGTATGTGAGGGACCAATACAGGACCCATTTGGAGAGGAACCTAAAGTACGAGCGTCCCCCCATGATTCCAGAGAGGGAGTGGAAGGACCTGATTTTGGATGCCAAGGAGAAAATTGAAAGGAAAAAAGGAAATACACCACTAGACGCTAGAAGAAGGTATGGGATACTATTAAGAATGTAATTATGTACTAATTAAATACTCTTTATATTTATATAATCTAACATATTTCAAACTTTTTATAGACTGAGTGACACGTCAAAGGCAACCAAGGCAAGGCAAGAAAAGCACGGGCAACACAAACTCGGCTCTGGTGGTTACATGAAACTTGTTGCACGAATTGTAAGTATCTCATGTAAATGAAATATTGCATCAAAATATTAATAAATTGCAAACATTTTTTTTCTCATCAAACAATGCAAGCAAAATTCATGGTACCAAGCGAAAATGCAGGGCTCTGAATTCAATAGAGCACCCACAGAAGATGACAGGAGAATTGCCTACCAGCAAGTCTATTCAGTCGTGGCTAATCAGCTACGAGAATTGAGTGGGCATACACAACATTCAAGTGCATCCATCACACATGTAAATATGCTAAATGGAAGTTGTTTGAAATTGAATACTTTACCAATAATCTAATTGATGTTGAGTTCCAATAGAAAGTGACTATATTTGTTTTAAATAAGCAAGCAATGATAACAATGTGCGTGTCATTGGAATGCAGCCTGCTAATTGTGAAACACCACCTGCACATGAAGGTCCGGATGTCCATCCCAGTAGTGGAGGTATTCATTTGCTATTCAAATTTATTTATTTAGCTATTAATACAATTAAACATCTTAATTTGTAATTAGAGTAGTAACTAATGTAACTTTTTTTGTTAATATTTTAGAGCATGTAGTTGGTGGTGAGCAAGTGGAGCATGATCTGGGTACACAACATCAAGAACATGATGTTCCCCACTCAAGTAAAGAGGACCACTATTATTGCTTTAAACAAATATAATTGCAATTGGTGTTCAGCATTAATGTAACCTTTAGTATTTCTGATCTAGATGGTGTTCAGCATTAATGTAACCTTTAGTATTTCTGATCTAGAGGGTGTTCAGCATGTTGAGGTTGAGGCTACACAAAATGATGTGGCCCCATCAGGTAAAGAGCACAACAATTATGTTCTCTAAATTAATGAAATACTTGTAACAATAATTTTTTTTTTTAATTTAACCCATTTCTTTGTTATTGCAGAGGACCCCCCTTCGCTTCAGCATCCTCGTCCTCAGTATAGGACTAGGCATACATTGAGATCACGAGCAGTTGGTGGAACATCTGCAGAGGGGGGAAATGATGAAGAAACTGATGTTCCACCTAGTCTTTTCATAGCTTCAAAGAAAAAACAAAGAAATAAATGATTGTAATCTAACTTATTTGATAATGACTGATTTTTATGTGTTGGTGAATGTAATTATGTACTAATTAATGGTTATGGATGATATGTGTTAATTAATATTGATAAATGTTGTGTGTTAATTAATGTTAATCAATGTTATGTGTTAATGAACACTATGTGATATTAATGAACGAATGCTATATTTTATTAATGGTAGAAAGAATGAATGAATGAATGTTATAAGATGTTAATGGGGAATTTAGAGTGATGTTAGGGGGGAGAGGGGCCAAATGAGCTTCCACCTTCATGTGGTTGGCCCTATTAAGTAGAGAATATTAAACTATTCTCGAAACCAAGCGAATCTCAACAAGATAACATGCTTTTCAATATTTCATTATGTTGCACAGTTAATCTTATTGAATAATGAATATTGAATCTTAATTGCAGGGTCCAACAGAGCCAACACGAACAACACCACCACAAGTTGATGGGTATAATGAACTCCCATATTGTCTTGTCCGTACACGAACAATATGAGTTGCTTCTAGTGTTGATATCCAAGGTAGGACTGTAAAAGTTATGAATATGCATTATCCTTGTAAGTTTTTTTATTACTTGTAAGTAATGAATATGCCTCATCCTTGTAAGTTTTTTCATTACTTGTAAGTCATGAATATTGCTCTTTAGTTGATTGAAATTAAATGAAAATCTTTAATGAATACACAAAACTATATACATATGCAGGCGCACCATGGTTGAGATGGTACAACTCCCTAGTATCACTCTATGACTAAGCTCATGCCATATCTAAATCAAAGACATCTCAAATACATCATTGGTGGAAAGCTGCAAAATGCCATTTTCATACATAAGCAAGACATACATAATTGGACACAATCACCAAGAGAACGGTAAAAAGTGTGTTTGAGATTGTATCATGAATGCTTTTAAGGATTGTATCATGGATGCAAAAAATCTCTTCATTAATCCTTGAGTCAAGATTGCTATAATACTTCTTTAGACTTCTCATGTCATTTTTTACACTTCCTCACTATTGATTAGCTTAATAATATTTGTTCAATGTTTTCATCGTTAAAAGATTACCTTCCTTTTAGATAAATTAGTTAGATTCTTATTATGTTGAAGAACATTTAGTTAGTTTTCTCCTTCAACTGAATTAGTTATGTTTTATTTTGAAATGCTCAATTTTTTATCTTAATATAGATCACAACTTATTTTCTTTAAGTATACTATTAATGGACTATTACATATGGTATCAGAGCAACCAAGTTCGACATTGAACCTCAGGCTTTCCACCTATAAACAAAACTATATACATATGCAGGTGCACCATGGTTGAGATAATATTTAGGTGCACTATATACATGTAGTGTCCTAAAATTGCGACACTTGCAATTTCGACTGCATTTGGGTCTTCACGATGGCGGCGAAACGTTGAGCCTGAATGGAGACCCCGAAACCTACTTGCAACATCAAAAACTTCATATTTCTGCACCTTGCCCTGATCCTTCCTTGCACCCTACTGTCCCGGGAGGTGGGACCATGGTGCCCAGCGCCTTGGTCCTTGGCCCTATTTTGGGCCCGGTCTCTTGTTGGGCATCGGGTCTTTAAGTTTGCAATTCAGAAAATAATGTTCCTAGGTCAGCCTAAGGTCGGAAAAATCAGTCTCCTAACCCTAATTGACAAGTATATAAACTACTTTTCCTCTCCTAGAAAGGAAGTAAGAAAATAAGCAAGTGCAAGAGGCGGAAGCGCTAGGCAAACATTCAAACATTCAAACATTCAAGCATTCAAGCATTCCTTCAATTGAGCATTCTAAGTCTCCATTCAAGGCTAGATGTTGCATTCAAGACAAGGATTCAACCATTGAAGAGGAGATCACATACAACATACAACATCATTACACCTTCGCATGTAAGAATACAAACATTCTTACAACAAGGTATCAGTACTTGTTTACATTACAAACATTTACATTTACAGCATTCTCATTTCTTGGTTAATTCCAAAACCGGGGTTTGACCTAAAGGAAAACCCTTAATCCCTAACCCCCCAATCGTCCTCTCTTTTATGTGTGTAGGTTGCAGGTACGCGACTGTAATTGAAGATCTGGAATCCTTGTGCAGAGACGAATAGATCCCCCTTCGTTTTGCGGATTTTTCGGAGGACCGTGTGCACTCCAAGCGCCATCGTCCCATCAAATTTCGCTCAAATTTGCAGGACAGCATCGTCTCGACATTTTACTACTAATTCCAGGTCCGTAGCTTCATCCCGTATCCCTATCTCTATTTATAGGTGAATCTTTCCTGCTTCACATGCATTCCTAGTTCAATCATTCTATCTACATTCTTTACAAAAGAGGGTATCCTTGATGTCTTAACCCTTGAAACTCATTTAGAATCCAATCTTGCATTGTGTGGGATTGGATCTTGTGGGTTTCAACCCCTCTTTTGAATGTAAAGTCTCTCCTAAGTGAAAACCGTCAACCCTAGTGACCTCCTTTCTCTCTCCATGGAGTGGGGGAAAACCTAGGGTTCGATTTTCCACTTTACAATACAAAACTATATTCGCAAGTAAATCTTTTATTCAAATCCACAATATGAAACATGGAGTTTTCTGGAAGAACACAAGTAACCTTATCTCCTTTAGATAATATCACAAGCAACTGCCTACAAAAAGATGCAATAATCCACAACATATACACAAAGGAAAGACGATTGATTATATTATGTATGTTCGCAAAATTGTATAATAGTAAGCCTAAGGCTATATTCTACTTCTTCTCTATTGATCCTTATTGTTACAAAAGTTCCCTCATTTATATGAGGGTATACATTGTCACCAAGCATCGTGGATTTTCAGCACATAACTATTAATTAGCACTTTTGTTAACAAACTAGGAGATAAACAAGGTCAGCATTCCTATGTGTTCAATGTACTTATCATCTTGATACATTAGAACGTCATTGTTTAGTGTCCTCATGTCGCTTTCTGTCTGGAAATGATTGGATAGAATATGGTTAACACAAAGTGACAATTCTTTGTCCCAATCCAACTCTGTTACTGCTCAATTATTCTCATCACTAAACTCTTGTTTCCACTGTTCCAACGATACTAACTCACCATTACTGTAAAAAGAGGGCACCCTAGGGGTATTTCCATCGTCCAGCCTCTGAAGCTCTTTCCTTAATTGATTTGCCAATTCATCATGGGACTTCAAGTAAGCCTCAGCTTCAATTTTCTCACATAGATTCATCAGACTGTTTTCATTCATCATGCCTTCCAACCGAGACCGGAGCCTTTCATGCTCTTTCAAATCTTTGACTATTCTAGTGTATGTCTTCCAATAGATTTCTGCAACCTGCACCATACTTTCAAATCTATGCTCAACGACCTCGAGAACTAACTTATCCATCTTTTGTTGTTCCTTTTTTACTTGCCAAGATGTCTTTTTGGCCCTGTTCCTCCAATACATAGCATCTGTCAAGGAATCCATCGCATCTCTGTCAACACCGTATGTCATCCCTATTTGACTGGTACCTGTATCAATCTGAAGCAATCTTGCTTGCAGCCTCTATTTTTCTTCATCAGTTTTCTCATATAGGCTATTGTATGTAGAATTTTCTCAGACCAGAAACCCTATCCGATCTTGGTTCAGTTTAGCGACATTCAAATTTAGTTTGGCAGTTGTTCTAGGATTAGTCTTTCCAACCTGCTGCACCATCAAATGTCCAAAAGCTTCTTCTGTATCAACCAATATAGGTCTTTTATCTTTGGGATAGATAGCCCACTGTAGAAGAGCCTTCTGATCTGGATCATATCCTGATCCTCTAAAGAGTTTATCAATCTCTTTTGGCATCATTTTCCTACTTGGGTCCTGTTTCTTGAGGAATCCATCGAACAACAAGGCAGAGTTCATGTCCCATCCAGAGTATAATAGCACACTAGCTTCCTTAAGCAACTGTCTTCCCTTCTCAGGTTTCATTTCTCTCATCACAAGATCCATCTCCTCTTGTAACTTTTGAAGTTGCTTCTCTTCTTCACTATTTCTCATGTTATTCCTAATTTGAGATCCTTTATGTTGATAGAGGAATGCGGTGAACTCCTTGGAATCAATGAAGTCACTATCAGCAATAAAATCCTCATGCTCCAGGAATCTGATGTTAGCCACTTCTCGGACATTCAGTTCTCTTGTTGCCAAGTCTATCGATGTATCCTCTGCATAACTAGGGGTAATCCTCTCGAGGAGTGAATGGAATGATGTCAGATGTGGAAGCAGGAGACATATGAGCCAAAGGCTCTGTATTTTTAATAGTATCAATGTAATCTCTAAAAACATGAGTCGGGACTCCCTCAAGTATTTCCAATTCATGCTCCATAAGTTTGTTGGCCAACTCCAAGGGGTCTTCAATCTTTTGTCACATTCTCATCCATTTTCCTTCTAAAAAGCTTCCATTTATAAGCATGCATTGCTTTCTCAAACTTTATTCGCTTCACTCTGGCCTCTTCTCTGCCAATGTTCTTAATGAGGTCATCTGGTAGGTAAGATTTATGCTCTCCAGCCTTCAGCTTTTGTGATGACCGGGCTATCCTTATGTATCTTTCAGGATCAAAATTGGGCCTTAGATCCCCCATAGCCATGCCATAATAATCTAATTTTGTTTGCAGCAGGTCATAACTCTTTAAACTTTTCACAATAAAATTTGAAAATACTAACAACCCAAGTACAGTTGATTGTTTCCTATGGCTTGTTAGATGTTATGTACTCACTATTGACAGTTGCCTCACAATTTTCAGATAAGCCACTCTGTTAGGGACTGTAAGTGGTAGTAAGTATGGTCTCCCTTTGAACCCGTATACCCTGGCTTGTGTGCAGTCTGAAAAGCAATACCAATCTCCCCAATTGTGTTCAATTGAGGGATCTTCAGTGAAATCTTTTGGTCTTAGGAATCTTTGAACCTCTGGTGCAAGGGCATGATCGCATGGGCATCCAAACACTCTATATAATGGCTTGACAAAGAACTCCTCAAAATGCCAATATTGATTATTCACATACCTTTGGTCCCATGCAGAAACCCATAGTTGCACTGGTTTTCTCATCCCAGCATTGTCATATGTCCTGACACATAACTCTTCTGGCCATAACCCTTCATCTTGGCCCACATACAATAGCATATGCATAAGTAAGGAATAATTCTTGAAATGAACATTGATGACATCCCCCTTTAACTTTTCTAACCCATTATTCAAAACCTCAACCAAATAAGCAGAAAAATCAAAGAAGCGGGGGTCCTTAGACTGCAAATCGACACAAATGATCATGGCTGCAATATCCATCAAAGGATGGGCTTTTATCCCTAGCACTTGGGCAACACAGTAATAGGTATACTTGAAATATGGATGGAAAGAGTTGACATCATAGGGAGCTTTGTCATCCTGACCTACTGGCATTAAGGACCCTGCATTCCTAGGTCTATGTATAGGGAGTCTCCACATTTTGTAAATGTGCTCTAGGTTAAAATATTCAATTGTTAACTTCTTGAGGTCTATCAATTCTTCAAATCCCAATCCAACTCAAACACAGTGTCAATAACCTCCTTTGTGATTGCAAGAATTGGCTCACCCATGTAGTTATATATGGTCCTCGTTTTAGGGTCATAATTGTTTGCCAATGCCTTCATGAGCTCCACATTCACGAATACATTAGCCATGGCTAATCTTCCTAAGTTCAATCACCATAAATTGTTGATAGGTTGAGGGGAAACTCTTCTGTTGTACCCATATATGAATAATTCATACCCTCTCAATTCTGTCCATATGTCTCCAAGATCCTCAAACCAATCCTCCAAGCCTTCCTCATAAGCTCTAATCTTCTTGGACCTCAAACTGGATGATGGGCACTAGTCAATCAGGTCCTAGGCCAAAGAACATCCTTCCCTTTTCTGTCTTTTAGGTTTTTCTTCTGCAACGATAGGTTATTTTCCCTTTCTGGTCTTATTAGTTTTAGATGATGATTCCATTTGAATTTTAAAAAAGAGGTCTGTGTGCAAACAACTTACTTGGAATTACTGAGCTTTATCTATGAATTCACTCAATTCTTGCTTTCAGTTCATCGCCTGTGAATTCATTAATGTTGTGTCCTTTGATGTTGATCCACTACTTATGGCATATTTAATCAGTTAGTAATGGTGGTTTGGACAATGGTCACTCGGGCACATATTTGAATTTAATGGCGATGTGACCTTCCCTGGGATTTGTTTCTACTTTTTCGTGCGGAAATCAATAATCATTTCAATGAGGATATGTCTTTCGATCATTTGTTTCTTTAGTCCATCGATCTCTTTGTTTCTATCGACAATACTTTTGTTTTGAATATTACTTCGATCAAGTATGTTTTCCCTTCATCGAAATACTGTATTCAGTCAGTGTGGTTGTCTCCTCATTGAAACATATCTGATATCCATCGGGTCTTATGTCGAAGAAACCTTGGGCTTTGGTGTCCTCCTTTATTTTTCCATCGAAATACTTCTTTCATCGATATCACAATGCCCCATCAATGAATGAGTCTATTATCTCACCGAAGCTTTTCTTTATTTTCCCTTGTCGTTCTTCACCGATAAAGTTACATTGGCAAAACAACGCATATCGAGAACATGCCTTTTAACCTCCTCGAAACCTATATCCTCATCGATATCTTTTATCAATGTAGCTTCCTTTTGTCTGATCGATATTATTCTTTCGATGAAAATGCTCCTTTCGGTGGGTCCTTTTTATGTTGCACCGATAGTATTATTTCCTTGAGAACTTTTCCCGTCGATGAAGACCCTCTCTGCTTTCTTTGATATCTTTTGTCGATGAAGTTATTATCTTCAGTGAGTCCTTTCTAGAATTCATCGGCATTTCCTTTCTTTGATGGCTCTTTTATATCGATGAGACATCGCTGGGTCTCATCGATACCTTTTGAATTTGGATCGATATTATTCTTTCGATGAAAATGCTCCTTTCAGTGGGTCCTTTTTATGTTGCACCAATAGTATTATTTCCTCGAGAACTTTTCCCATCGATGAAGACCCTCTCTGCTTTCTTTGATATCTTTTATCAATGAAGTTATTATCTTCGGTGAGTCCTTTCTGGAATTCATCGGCGTTTCCTTCCTTCGATGGCTCTTTTATATCGATGAGACATCGCTGGGTCTCATCAATACCTTTTGAATTCGGATCGATATTATTCTTTCGATGAAACACTCCTTTCGGTGGGTCCTTTTTATGTTGCACCGATAGTATTATTTCCTCGAGAACTTTTCCCGTAGATGAAGACCCTCTCTTCTTTCTTCGATATCTTTTGTCGATGAAGTTATTATCTTCAGTGAATCCTTTTTGGAATTCATCGGCATTTCCTTCTTTCAATGGCTCTTTTATATCGATGAGACATCACTACGTCTCATCGATACCTTTTGAATTCGGATCGATATTATTCTTTCAATGAAAACACTCCTTTCGATGGGTCCTTTTTATGTTGCACCGATAGTATTATTTCCTCGAGAACTTTTCTTGTCGATGAAGACCCTCTCTTCTTTCTTCAATATCTTTTGTCAATGAAGTTATTATCTTCAGTGAGTCCTTTCTGGAATTCATCGGCATTTCCTTCCTTCAATGGATCTTTTGTATCGATGAGACATCGCTGGGTCTCATCGATAATTAAAAAAAAAATTGATAAAAATTATCATCGTCGGAATTACGACGAATACCAAGCTTTCGACCGACGATGTAATCGGCAGACATACAACGTCGGCATAGTCCATTGGATTGTCGTATTTCTGATGGTCATGGCATCGTCGACCGATTCAACGCCGAGTTATCAACGGTTGATTTTGTCAGCACTCCGACAAAAATTCATCGCAAATCTGACAAACGGTCGTCGGAAATCAGCTCTGAATGTACTAGTGTAGGTCTCCTAGACCATTATTTGACTTTGGGATACAAAAAATTGGTCGTGAACACATGGTGAATCCTTTATCAAGAGCTTATCATAGAATATGATGATATATGAGACCCCCACATAATTTTTCTTCAGACTTTTAGGGCCAAAGGTATGACTGTCCCAGTTTTAGGCCTCCAATTAGGTCACTATTACAAAGGAGGTGTCTCAAAAACCACACACACTCATACAAATCCACTTTGGAAGGAAGTTTCATATCACAAATGAACTAATTTCATAGGTTTTAGCATCTCCTTGGCTTGTTTGGGCACCAAACTTCAAATTCTTCACCATACCTATGCTCCACGACCTAACACATGGGAATGTTAAGCATTAAATGCCTCAAAAGTGCATCAAAACTTGAAACCTCCAAAAATGGACCAAAAAAAATCTAGATGACTCCCTTATCTACCATTCCCAAATATTTGGCCTTCTGGTTCCAAGGAAATGGAAAGTTATTCACATTTTTCAATCCAAACCCTTACACCTAGGGTTTCAGAATAAATTTTAGAAAAATGCCCACCAAATGCACAAATCTCAGTCAAGTCTCACAAAATTAGTTTTGAATGAAATTTGATTCATAGGGATTTCCAATTAACCCGTTCTCACATATTAATTCATCTATACATGAAATTTATGAACGTTGCAACGAGACTATCCTAGAAAAATTTGGAAATGACAGTCATTAAAATGACCATAACTCCCTTAACACTCAATAGATTTGGGTCAAAATAACACCAAAATGAAGTTAACTCACCCCTCTACCAAAATAAATGATATTTAGTGCATATTAAGGTCATACAGAAAAATACAAATTTTTGCAACATGGAAAAGACGGTCAAATTGGAGGAAAATCAAGAGTTTTATTCTTCAATTTACCTCTAACTTCAACAACCAACCTTTCCTCGACCCGAATAGAGGAATTTAAATATGTGAGTAACCATTTCCAACTATCCCCAACCAATTTTCAAAATGGGTGACTATTGGTTACATATTTGCATTTGTTTTACATTAAAAACTTGTAAAGTTGCTAAGCAACTTTTACTAGATTTTGACAATTTTAGCCAAACTTGACCCAATGACCCCCAATATCTTAAAATAGCCTAAAATACACCTAAATAGGCTCAAATGTTCCTTTTTACATCATTGGTCACCCTAGGTGACACTTTGACCACATTGGAGAACAATATGACAACTTTTCACAAATAGGGCCAATGACCAAATCAACTCACCCATTGGGTTCCAAGCTCATTACAAATTGTCCATAGGACCTTATTTAAACCTTAACATGATATAAAACATAAAAAGACTCAAACTATCCTCATGGAGGCATGAAACACATTGGGTTCCCCTGCACCAACATGTACACCACTATCGGTACATAATATGACAAAATAAAAACAAATACTAGCTTTTTACTACTCTAAACTGCACAGTCTCCCAAACATACTATCACCTCATCATGTATTTTCCCTCTCCACTATTGGTACCTACATTTGTAATAACTGGTTTAAGGTTCCCCAATAAACAAAAACAATCATAAATTTAAATTTAAAAAATGAATTCATTGAAGTCGTCGTATAAAACAGACATAAAACACAATATCAAACTCAATTCATGAATCCATCGAATAAATCAGGCATTAATTGCACCACACATAATACAGAATATAAAACTCAATTCATGAAGCCACAATTCAAATCATACATTAATCACAGATGCAGTATGAAATGACCAATCGTTTGTCACTTATATTCAAAATTCAAAATCATGTATCACAAATCAAAGAATAAGAGGGGATTTCCAAAGTCATTTTTCATAACCAATTCTTCTTTGCTTTCACTGAATACCCTCTGCAATATCCAAATATTATATAGATACCCTTATTCCTTATTTTCAATGAGTATCCCCTGCAATATTCAGAGCTCAGAAAGGCACATTTCCAGTTATTCAAGCTGGTATGCAAATGCTAATTCATGTTTTCTTAAATTCATCTACTGTTTGCATTCAAAAAATTTATTATTATTCTTACAGTCCAAATATATTAACAGCAGCATCGCTCATTTTTTAATCACATGTGAGTTACATTTGTTTCACCTACATCTTGCATCTTTTCAGTCATGTAAAGCACTAACAACATCTATTTTTTAATTTTATATATATATATATATATATAATGCATAACAGTATATCACAAACATATATACATTTCATTTTACAGTCAAATGATGGTCTATAAAATGCATATACATACATACATACCTTATGTATATACATACGTACACACCTAATGCATATACATACATACATAATTTGATGCTCAATGATGGACTTCTGCTCCATCTTACCTGCATTTGGCTTTGTTTTTTCAACATTTTTGTTAATGGCATTGAGGGTATCATTTCAATTATCTCTCTCACTTTATAATGCATAAATCATTACACATAATGCCAAAAGGATAGATTAATGTCTAATTTTATTTAAAACCCCTCAATTTTAATCATGAAATTTAATAGGATTACAATTATGTCATTGAGAGTTTCATTTTAATTATATCTATCACTTTATAATCCCAAAATCATTACACATAATGCCAAAAAAGATAGCTTATTGTTTGCTTTTCTCCAAAACCCTTGATTTTTACTCAATACATTTAATTGACAAACTGTCAATGTCTCAAAATATTTTGCATGTACACCATTTCTAGATAATCAGAGTTGTTGTCACAGCACATAGTAAAAACATGAGTACCAGTTTGGGGGTAGTGCCTCCCATCATCGA
This sequence comes from Cryptomeria japonica, assembly GCF_030272615.1. Lineage (NCBI taxonomy): Eukaryota > Viridiplantae > Streptophyta > Pinopsida > Cupressales > Cupressaceae > Cryptomeria > Cryptomeria japonica. The sequence goes on along the minus strand of NC_081408.1, from coordinate 558,650,297 downwards.
TCATAATAGATAAACATTACATCAATTGCAATGGTTGAGGAACAATGAAATTCTTGCACCAAAATCCTGGATACATGACATATCCTCTTCAGAAAATAAGTCTAGATTAGACACATAAAACACATTAATTGTGCCAAAATCATCCTTCGTCACACAATGCTTGAAAATGGACCAAGCTTCCTGCATCTTTTCTTCCTTACCCTCCCTATCCAAGTCAATTATTTGTCCCAGATATCCAGAAATCTCACCCATTCAGATATCCTTCAAAGCTTTAGAAACAAAAGGCCATTTATCTTTAACAATTAGCTTCCTCCCAACCATTCTTGCCACATCCAGGGAGCCAACCATCTAGTCCAACGGAGTGAAAAAATCTCTATAAACTTCTCCATCATGCACATGATTACCATGTGCATAACACCTTTTTAGCACCAGCAAGATTGTCTTCCTAACCTTAGTATCATCACAATTGAAGAGCCTTTTGCATCGGTTTTCAGTGCTTTCATGGCACTTACAATCTGTACCAAATGTAGTTGTCATTCTTGGCCAAATAGACAGACTATTGCAACCTACACAAACAATCAATTGTCACAATGTCAAACAGTTGCATGTCTGTCTGTCTTCCATTGTTGTTGTGTAGTAGGTTTTAGGCCTCAATAAAACAAGGCATATATGTATGCATATTTGTACCTTTCATTCATTATTGTCTATATTATATATGCATACATATGTATACATATGAATATGAATATAAAACACATTTTATTAAAGTATACAACAAACATATGCCTCAAATCATCCAAAATAAGATGTTTTTAGGGCTCATTTAATATTTCAAATGTGTGCCAACCAAGCTATGTACATAGCCGATAGTGGACATAAAAGGGTGGTCACATAATTAAATGGCCACACACTCCTAACATTAAAGTAAAAAATGTGACCAGACCCATATGAATCAATACTTAGATTAGGTGTTATTTAATATTGTGACTGGTTTTTTTTAGAGTTCATATTGCTCTTTTTGCACATATATATCATTATATGTTATAATTTATGTTACACTATACGTGTGCAAGTTTTGTGAAATCATGGCGTGAGGTAAAAAGGGAAATAGTTTGAGAGGAAGGTCACGAGGAAGGTGAAGAGTTAGAGTGACTTGTGGGATGCATTTCATTGAGGAAGTGACTACAGATGCTAGTGTTCAAGAAGAGCCTATTAGTGAACAAGAGCATATTGGTGAAGAAGATCCTATTGCTAAAAAGGAGCCACCTATTCAAAATCCTATTGTTGAACATGTGCAGAAATGCTCACATGTTCCCCATAGAAAATGGTCATTGGATGGCATGAAAAGAGAACTACAATGTGTAGAAGACAACAACATGTCAGTCAGAAAAACATTAGTCAAGTATGGTATTCCCACTACCACTTCGAGGTCGTGGGTGATGGGAACTACAAGCACAATCACAAGGGGGCCATGTACCATCTTATCTGCAAAGGAGGAGGCTAAATTTGTCCAATGGTGCAAGGACATGGCTGAAATTGGCCATGGACTATAGATCAGCCAACTTCAATCTACCGCTGCCCAAATTGCCGCAAATAGAGCCAATCCCTTCACAAATGGGATGCCTGAGAGATCATGGTGGGCAAGTTTTTGACAAAGGTGCCCTAATTTGACAATTAGAACAATTGAAGGAGTGGACATTGATAGAGAAATCATGCTACGAACTTCAATTGTGGCATCATTTTATGAGAACCTTGACAACCTTTACAACTTGCACCACTATGGTTCGAGCAGAATTTGGAACTGCGATGAGACTGGTGTACAAGTTGGTAGAAATTGTGGCATGAAAGTGATTGCCAAATTGAAGCAGAAATGTGTACCACACCTCATATCAAAGAGAAGAGAGTCAACAATAGTTTTGGCATGTGGAGCAAGTATTCCTGGCTTTTACTTGTCCAAATCTAAGAGGCACATGTGAAACTACATTGCAAATTGTGAGGCAGGGGCATGCATGGCAGTACAAGAACACGCTTGGATGACAAAGGAGTTATTCCTTAACCGGTTACAATATTTTGCAGCCTCAATCCCTAGAGGAGTTTCACCAAGTAATAGTAATAGTTCTGATACTAAATGTTTAGTACAGATGCCAAGCTAATAAGATGAGAGGGGGGGTGAATCATACAAACTTAATCTTCCATAAAAACAACATATTCAACCTCGGTAACCTTATCGGAAAAACTGTAAAGCATGCAAACTCATAAACAGATAAGATCACAAAACATATAACACCAGATTTAACGTGGAAACCTAAATAGGGAAAAACCACTGTGGGATTTTGGACCCACTCAGAAATATACTCTTCTAGAGTATGCTCGGTTAAAAGAAAATCATTTTAAAGATTACAAACACATTGCTAGATGTGACCCGGTTAAGGGATTTCCCTCATATCTGTTAGGATCTTAACCTTGTTAGAAGTGACCTTGTCAAAGGATTTCAAACACTCAATCAGAATGTCACCTTGCTAGAGGATTTACAAATAAGACTGTTAAGTCCACTCAGTTAAGAGATTTTCTGTCACTTTACAAAATAATAGTAATAAAAATCTATCTGCAACTTCACATCTAAAATGCTAAAGAAGATTCTTATTTGCTCAATACAATCTATTCATAGGACTTATCTTGTCCTTCTACTGGGCTCTATACTTTGTTTCTCAAACAGGTCTTCAAGCTTCAGTGCTCGGTAAATATTGTGTAGCATCCCTGTGCTTACACTTGCCCGCATACATTGTTTATCAGCAGTTCCTTATTTATAAACAATTTGCCAACCGCTTAATCTCCTTGATCACGTTTCTCATGATCAATCATAGCCATCAAATCTTCAAACTTGACTAGGTTCAATGTATCCTTCGATCTAAAAATGTTTTACCCCGCCTTGGAACTTGCATACATTTCTTGGAACTTGTGCTAGGGTATTGCGGTTCAATCTGAGTTGTAGATCTTCTTGCTGATTTTCCTTTGCCATAGATTTTTTAACAAACTTGATGCACGGCATACCAATCATTTAATCATAACCAGCTCATCAGCTTCCTTCATTAAATGATGCTTTTATTCATTCAATGCATTATGTTATTACTCGGTTGCAACTCGGTGAATACTAAACTTCACTTGGTAGACATTCTGCCTTCATTAACCGATAGTGATAACCTTAGGGTTTTACCGACTAGGTTCCTTAGGGTTTACCGACTAGGTTCTTTGCTCGGTAACATAGTATAGTATTGACCTTACAAACAACAACATATATAAGATATCAAAGCAATATAAACATCATGATCTCATCATTGTCTAACTCGGTAATAGTTGCCCATTGAATAACTTATTTCTCCCCTTATTCATCACATTATTTCTGTGTCTTTTACCGACTTCTTTATACTCATCAAATCATTCTTCTTAAGATATGGCAACATCATACTGAACCAGAAAATCAATTTCTTGACATCAATGACAAAATAATAATATTAAGACAGTAAACATCCTTAATCAGTTATATCCATAATCATCATCAATCTTCTCAATATCCTTATTGAAATGCCAACAATCTCCCTGTGTCTGTTATAATGCCAACAAATAGGGCCCTTCTTATCTTTGACAAACATGGCAGCTACGTTGCCTTCAAGACAATTGAAGAGGCAAGGAATTTAGGAATTGACTTGCTAGCACTGCCTACTCATACCAGCCACAGCCTACAACCATTGGATCTGAATGTTTCCTCACCCTTCGAGAATTACTTCAAACAAAAAAGGAGCGTATGGTTGGAAAATAACCCACACATTGAAATAGGATAAGAAGAGTTACCAACTCTTTCGAGCAAAGATTTCAACTAGACTATGACACCATGTAACATCATGAGTGGCTTTCATAGGATAGGATTTTGACCACTAAATCGGTGTCCTCTTGAAAGGGATATGAGGCCAAGTGATGCCTTTATTGTTCAAGAAGATGTTATCATTGTTGAAACAAAGGTTGATGCAGTTACAATGGAGTCTCAACCAAAGCACACTGCAGCAGAGGCATGTTTGCGGTTGTTTGGATACAATGAGGTTGAGATTGATAAATTTGTTCAAAGATACAATGCTTCAAGCTGGTAAACAGCCTAGAGCTGAAGGTGACATTTTACCACCACAAAATAGCCAAACAGACATCCCTGATGTGCAAGCAAACTGTAATGATGGTATGAATGGTACATCAAATGGTTTAAGCTTGCCAACCCAAGCAAGCCAACCAAAATGGCTTGACGAAGCAACTAGAAATATTGGACTGCAAACAAATCACGTGAGTGAGGAAGTGTCCCTTTCCATGCCAACCCCACCAGAAATTGATCTTGCTGAAGTAATCCATTACTTCACAAATGGGGCAAACTGGGACCATCATACCAGTGGTGATGGTGAAGATGAAAATGAGAACAAAGTTAGTGATGGAGAATCTGACTTTGTGTCATGCACCCAAGAGGATGGGTAGATATCGAGTTCAACCACCCAATTCTTGAGACTTCCAATTCAAGGGGTCAATCGAACATCATGGGGAGGTCGGTCAAAAGTGTTTCACCTTAGTAGGAAGTCCCAAATATTGATATTCGAACTACATCAAAATAATCAATGAGAAAGAGGCAGAAAGGAAGAGAAATGAAGAATTGCAGGAGCATAAAAAGCAACAAATGAGGGAGAGGAAGGCAGAACGTGAGGCAAATCAAATACAAAGGGAAGCAATGCTAGTGGAGAAACTGGCAAGAAAAGAGTAAGAAGACATGGAGAAGTTGATTAGGAAAGCAAAGAGTGCAAGAAAGCAACAACAGGCTGAGGCTGATTGAGAATGAAAGGCAGATGAAAAGGAAGCAAAACAAGCAGAGAAAAGAAGACTTAGGAGTACAAGCAAGGATCCTCTACCCCCACAACACCCTGTTGTGATTGATATGATAAACCTATTGTCCATGGCCTTTGTATCTATCAGTAATATGCAAGTTGGGCTTGCACCTGGTAGCTAAAAACACCTACAACTAAATTTAGAGGAAAACCAGGTACTGCTTGCTCGAGGCTATGCCACAAATTGCACATGCAATTGGACTGGACAGTGGTGCTCATGGCTACATGACACCTCTACCTTTTCCTACCAATATGAGCAATTGATTAAGGTTACTAAATTTTGCATTTTGATCGATGTTGCAGCATATTTTGGGCATCTAATAATTTTATGCAATATATTCATGTAAACAGAGTTAGAATATAACTCTAATATGATTAAAAAATGAAATATTGTCAATGTTGCAATATTTCAAACCTCACTTTTTATTCATCAACTATTGTTTTGTGTCATCTATCATTAAATATATTGTACTTATATTTAATGATTTGCATATTGGACCTATTATAGTCATATGTGTTTATTGATGATTTTCATTTTATTCTCTACGATGATGGTGTCTTGTATTTTTTCTGCTTTCTCAGTTTATATGCATACAATCACATATATAATACATATGTATGCATATAATATCCATACATATGGATATATCAGTATGCATTTGTAGTATTAAGTAAATAGGATATATAAAAAGTAATCATAAATAAAGAAAGAAGAGAAAGAACATGCAATTGTAATTGTAGTATTTCAATAAAGAATATAACAAACAGTCACATGTATACATATGTATATGCATACGCATATATGCATATGTATATGCATACACATATATGCATATGTATATGCATACATATGTATGCATATAATATCCATACATATGGATAAATATGTGTGCATTTGTAGTATTGAGTAAATAGGATATATAAAAAGTAATCATAAATAGAGAGAGAAAAGAAAGAACATGAATACATAAACATAAAAACATAAAAACATAAATACATAAATACATGTCTACTAAGTCATTGCTAAAGTAAAGTCGTCAAGACTTTACCTATTGTAAAGGCTTGTTGTCTTCTGATCTGAGTACTTTGGACAAGTCCTTGAAGCCTGCCAAAACAAATTCATGCATAAATGTATCATACTAACATATTAAAAGAACAAATTTCCAAATTAAAACAACAAATTAAGGAGCAAATTAAAATCACAAAATACAAAACTAGCTAAAGCCTAATAAATTACATTTCCTAGAAAAATGTGTTAAAAACACGATTACGTGGAATGGATCGATCATGTACATGGTTTGGGGCTCAACGCTCTTGCATGCTTGCAAAAAAATTGTAATAACTAGGGGTAGTAACGTTCTCACATTAAATCATCCTTACAATATTGCATGCAATTGGATCCTTCGAAATATTCATACCTATCCATATCCAAATGACCATGGACATTCATTTTCAATTTTCAATAGAAGTGGGAAACAATCTTCCATTTCACACACACACACACACACACACAGGTGTTCATATGTATGTATGTATGTATGTATGTATAGAGCATAAATGATTTTGAAAACTAACCAATTACAACATTAAATAACACCTAATAATAAATGTTATCCATATGGACCTACACATGTCTCACTTTACTGATATGAGTGTGTGGCCATTTAATTATGTGGCCATACATAGCTTGGTTGAATGCAAACTGATGCCCTCCTAAATGGCACAAGGTTAGTCTAAGATCAAAGAACACAAAAACACACAAAACATTAGTGTTAGTCAATCAAAAACTAAACATATGAAAGCATTCCAAGAGAGACACAAAGAGACATGCTAAATATATCTAATAAATAGAACAAATGATCATGAGACATCTCCAACTGCCTCTTAGCATGGCCTTAGTTTCTTCTCCCTTGTTCCTCTCCTCTCCAAGTTCCAAAATAGTGTAGCTCTCAGTAGCTTTTTGCACTATGGATGCTTATGGAGGATTGAGATTGTAGTATAGCTCTAAATGTGAAATAAAAAGCTATTTTTAATGCTAAAATGATTGATTTTACCAAAAGACAAGATTTAGTTATGCTATGCTAAATGCTCTCTAAAATGGCTATAGTCTAAATGCTTACAAGTTTTCAGGATCTGGATTTTGAAGGAATGGGCTCTATTTATAGGAAAAATGGAGCAATGGATGGCCAGGATTGAAAGGTTTAATCAAGGGTCAAGCTTGAAAGTTGGGTATCCATGTGCACAATTGGCACCAATAAAATAGTGACAAGTGTCAACACAAGATTGGGTTGAGAGAAGAGGTTGGAGGCATTAAAGGCCTGAGAAGACCTCATGGTTATCTAAAGACTAAGGGTCAAGTCTAAATTAGGATTACCCACTAGATTAGGAGTTAATCCAAGGATAAACCTTTGTGCAAATGATTAAGAGATAATCATGGTCAAAGCATTAAAGGCTTGATGAGACCCTTGGGTTGGGTAGAGGTTGAGTCAAAACAAATGTTTTAACCATGTGGGAGGGTTGAATTAACCATTAATGGTTTTTGGAGACTTTGGGGATTAAGTGGTTGAAAGTTGGGAGCCTTCAATGGTTATCAAAGACTTTTAGGCTTTGAGTGGTTGAAGGTTGAAAGCCTTTAATGGTTATCAAAGACTTTTAGACTTTGAGAAGTGATTCCATTTTGCTTAGGAATGTGACAATAATTAGGGGATGGATTAGGCTAATTAGGAAGGGGTTAGAAGAATCTAGAAGGGGATTAGATTTTGTAAGTGGATTTGGTGGGTGAGGGAAAATAGAATTTTATTAAAATAAAAATTCATTTATTTCAATAAATGTGTGCAAGTTGCATTTGTAGGAAAATGCAAGTGGGGTGGGGATAATGATTTAAATAAATGTTTTATTTAATTTATTTAAAAGAGGAAAATGGAGATTTAATTAAATAAATAGATTTTATTTATTTAATTGATTGGAATTGGATTTAATGAATTAATTAAAATAAATTGAGTAATTTATTTAATTAATAGAAGAATGTTTGGGGATGAATTAATTAAATATTAATTTAATTAACTGATGGCTAGTGGATTTTTAATCAAATAAATACGAAATATTCATTTAATTAAAATGGACAGATTTATGTGACTACATTTGCCCCTCTTTGAGACGGTGCAGTTTATCGCATCGTTTCAAAGAAAGAAAAACTGGTGTGAAGAAATGCCCCATAAAATGTAAATTTAATGGGTGGTATGCCCCCTCGAGAGATGGGCCGAAAAATTTTGAAAAATCGGGCGATCTCTCGAAAAAGAATGAAAATTGGCAAGGTGGTAGAAGAGAAGAAGTTAGGTATACTGGTGGAAAATAGAAGAAATCGGGGGAAACAGGGAGAAATGGGAGGCTCGGGAAGTTCACAGGGACCACGGCGATGAGCAAGGCGAAGTGACGGTGACAGCGGGGGGTATAAATGGGGTGAAAGGGGTGAAAATAGGATCATTTGTGACCGCGACCAGTTGAAAACATGAGCTCTGACAGTGACATTTGGAGGAGCAAGGAGGAGCAACGATGCCGTTTCCGATCACCGAGCACCGATTTGAGCGATTGCGACGATTCCAGCGCCCAGCCGACTATGGACCAGTGGTACGCAAATTCGAAAACTCACTTTTCATGCATTTTTAATACGTTTTTAGCTGAGTCCAAGTCAAGTCGGAGCAAGAGCACTGGAACTATGGTTTTAGCGCTTTTGCTCCATGAATTAGCGCTATTGTACCGCAATAGCGCTTTTGTAAGCTAGTTTGAGCGCTTTTGATATTAATGAGCGCTTTTGTAGGGGAGTTTGAGTGCTTTTGATAAATTAGCGCTATAGTAGGGTTAATTGAGCACTATTGATGTGTAATAGCGCTATTGTATGGCAGTTTTAGCGCTGTTGGTTTTGTAGCGCTATTGTAGAGCTGTTTGAGCACTATTGATGTGGTTGTAGCGCTATTGTGTATATTTAGCGCTATTGTAGATAAAATAGCGCTTTTGCCTTAAGATAACGAGATGCCCCAGTGTCGGACAAAATAAATCTCCTGATACCTAACGTTTGATGGATGGCGAGGTGAAGTGGGAGTTGTTTTGAACCATAGCAGCCCGATGAGACTTAGGTCATTTGTTAGGATAAATGCCTGTTGAAGTCTAGGCGGCCATGATTGCTTACCTGTTGAGACCCGAAGATACTTGATCAAAGTATCTGATGATAGTCTAGGTTTAAACTTAAGAAAGTTTGATAACAAAACAACTGATGGTGGTTTGATGAATGTCGATGTGCAGGAGGATCTGCGCGTGTTGCAGTTACGCGAGCGCCACCCCGCGACACAGGGATTGCGGGATCGATTGACGCAGATAGAGATTGATTGTATTGCGGCTACTGGCCTCTACGAGGTGATGCATATGCCCGTGATTCGGATGAATCATGGCCTGATCATAGCGTTGGCAGAGCGATGGCACAGTGAGACATGCACGTTCCATCTGGCCCAGGGCGAGATGACGGTGACTTTAGAGGACGTGTGGCGTATCCTTCGGATTCCGATTCGGGGGCAGCTGGTGACATATGATCGATCTTGGGGGACAGTGTCTTGCCAGAGGATATTTGATGAGGACGTATATATTGATGATGGCTCGATCGCATGGGAGGATATAGCGGCACTATATGAGCCCCTTCCAGCAGTATTGTCAGGGATCGTGGGAGGACTTCTGTGTCCAGACAGGTGGTCTCATGGATTGGCGGTCGGGTGGGGACAGGTGATAGAGATGATGGTGACTGAGGGGACCCGATATGCCTGGGGGCCGTGCGTGTTAGCGTACATGTACCAGGAGCTACACGAGGTAGTGTACCGAGGGAGAGGGTCTCTTGCAGTAGGCATGACGTTGCTGCATGTGTGGGCATGGGAGCATCTACCAGTGACTCGACCGGTAAGTCTCAGATTTCGAGCCGTGGACCAGCCATACATGTTTATGTATAGTGGCATGATGAGTCAGCCCCACTTGGGGAAGTTAGAGTGGTGGCGGCGGGCATTGGATGACTTAGATGCAGTGATCTGGCAGCCATACTTGGAGTGTGAGCCATGGGAGGATGATGCGGAGGCACTACCGTATTGCTTCATGACCCGATTCCTCATTGGGAGGACCTCGTATCATGTAGAGAGACAGGTGCCAGGACGGGTGATGAGGCAGTTTGGACGGCAACAGGGACTGCCTAGCGGATCAGGGGAGTATGCATGAGTGATCCGAGAGCGGTATGCATGGGGTCCAGTGCTACCGTATGATCAGGCACTAGCAAAGTTCCAGACACTGCAGGCGAGGCCATGGGACTTACGACCGAGGGTCGTAGATGCAAGTGTGACAGCAGAGTATACACAATATCGGGCGGCGCACCCGATCCTGCGGATATCAGACCCAGCTGAGCCAATCCCAGCTTTTGAGGATGAGAGGGGACGAGGACGGAGAGCAGGAGGTCGAGGAGGAGGAGATGGAGGAGGAGGAGAGGGAGGAGGAGGTGGAGGTGGTGGAGGAGATGGAGGAGGAGGTGGAGGTGGTGGAGGAGGTGGAAGAGGTGGAGGATCTATGGGGATGCCGAGACAGCGGAGAGGGAGAGGTGGACTACCTCTGCAGATATCATAGGGTCCTTTGATGCAGGGAGGAGTGCAGCTGAGTGGGAGGGGGATGGAGAGAGAGATCCTGATGGATACAGGTGCAGGAGAGGGTGGTACAGGGGAGGGTGGTGCTGGGGGTGATACAGGTGCAGCAGCGATGGATATGGGGGAGGGAGCTACTGGGGATCTGCGGGAGCACATGATAGGTTATTTGCAGACCCTAGTGGAGAGATTAGAGGCGGAGGTAGCAGCTAGAGATGTGCAGCTATTTGCACGTGAGGCAGAGCTGACAGTGGTGCTGCGGGAGAGAGATACGGCAGTGGAGAGATTGGCGGAGCTGCAGGAGAGAGTCCGAGCAGGAGCACAGGGTCTGTCAGGGGAGACTATGAGGCAGTTTGGGCGAGCGCAGGCTGAGATAGAGTATTGGCGAGGTTTATATGAGCAGGTTGTGCCATTCAGTCAGTGAGCTCTCAGTTATACCCAGATGCGACAGTCGAGATCCGAGCGATCACAGCGGATGCAGAGCAGTGGGGGAGTGATGGGTCCGTTGAGGCGGGATAGATCAGGAGATGCAGGAGGGAGTGGGGGTTCGATGAGGCCTCCACGGAGAGATGGATCAAGTGGTGCCGGTACCAGCGGTGGAGTAGGTAGGGGTGGGGCAGGTACAGCATCTGGCCAGAGCGGCATTTGAGAGAGCATTTTTGCATACATGTATTTATCATTGTCTATTTTTTGGACTGTATCTTGGATGGCTCTTGGTAGCCGATTTTGTAGACTTCATTGTACTCTGATATATGAGTTGATATATATGAGGAGATCCCATATTGAGATGATTATGCATGTGATTATGGATGGATGTTTATGCATGTTTATGATTTATTGCTTAGATGTATATGTGTACATGTATGCATTTGATGAGATGTTTCTTTTATGCATGTTTTTATGATGAGTTATGATGTGAGATACTGATATATGAATGCAGGTTTATATGTGTATGATGTATTTGATTTGTGATGTAATGCTTTATGTATGGAATGCCATGATGATGATGTATGCTTATGCTTGATGCATGAACAGGAGTTTATGGTGTTTCCTATTGCAATGTAATGATGAGATGATTTTAATGCAATGTTTGGAATGAATGATATTATGTATGAATATGCATCTAGATGTGTTTAGATGAATGTAATATGGATAAACAAAATGTAAAGTACAAATGTTTATATGATGATGTCTAAATGAATGCAGATGAATAAACAAATGTAAAGTACAAGTGTTTATATGATAATGTGTTTTAAATGAATGCATACGTAAAATGGATATATGAAATGGTATGAACCAATGTTTTGTAAACAAATGGTCTTATGAATCTAAAATGTGTTTAAAATATGTTTGTAAGTACAAATGATAATGGGATGATACTATAACTAATATTTGTAATAACTGTACCTTAATACAATTTAAAAAGAGGATAATGAATGCAATGTTGAAAATGAATCCTAAAATGAGCATGATAAGATACTTAGTAATGAATGAATGCATCTTTTAACTATAAAGAAATGTATGCAAATGATAAATGATGAAAAGATAATAAAATGATAATGGGTAATTTATATTGGATGAAATGCTTAGTAAATGATTTAAAACAACCAAAGACAATTTGATCCCATGAATGAATCTAATTATTTATGATTGAGGCAATGATGCAAATGATAAATGAAGACAATAAAATGATAATGAATAATTAATATGAAATGAATGTATATGAAATGATTTAATACAATCAAAGACAATTGAATCCCATGAATGGATCTAATTATTTATGATTGATGCAATGATGCAAATGATTTTAATGAAAACTAATGTCCACAATGAACTATATGCAATGTTTAAGTTTTTAACAATGACATGAATGGACATAATGCAAGATGCACCTAAATGCAATGATGATATTGCCATGAGGAATGCAAAGTTTTTAAGACTTTGCATGATGCACTGATGATGTATCAGAGTACTCGGTCGTGATTTGTATCCAAGACCAGCTTTTTAGGTATTTTTGCATGTAAATGCTACATATGAATGAATGGATGGGTGATATGCAACGAAATGCAAATGTATAAACAGATGAGGTGAAATGACGATCCATAGTGCTCTATTTTCATCATTGAGCTTTAAAATGTTGGAAGAAAATACAAGCATCTTGACATAATGATTCAAGATGACCTGAGTATTTCTTTCATGGATTTTAATATAGCAAGTGAATACAAACGACTTGATATAAGGGTCAAGTCGACCAGAGTATTGCTTGCGGAACAGACAAGGATTATCTTCGTTCGTGCATGACTTGGATCGTCCTCCTTGATCTTAGGCTGATCAGATCCTGAGACAAGTGCATACCGTACTAAGAGATAACACCTTTATCCAGTTTGGATGAGGTAGGAGGAACCAAAGGAAGAGCATTGTACTTGTAACCAAACAGTATATATACATAAAGAATAAAGAATAAGGATCCTTGGTAATGGTTCATGCCCATATGGTCGAGGTATACGCTGTAGTCAGCAAGCCGTAGTGATCTATGACTGCATTTTGCATAAGATCACGTAGCTTGGTGAACTTCCCACGTAGACACCATTAGTACATGCCCCAGAACTTCATCGGAAATAATGCGCAAACGATATAAAACAATGCTAAAAGATCCAGATACAGATAAACAAATGAACTACTCACGAATCAACCAAGTATTTGATAGCTTAACATAATTTTCTTGTCAAAGAAAACGTCATCTTGTCTTTGTTTTGGTAAGGAAGGATGCATCCTTGTTGAAGACAGTTTGGATTGTTGATGTCGATTGATAAATGGTCATTGTGTGAGTACTGTATCAATGTTTATCTTGTATCTGATCGGATAAATAAGTACAAGGTGTTGCCATGTTTTTGTGTGATTTTTGATGGGTTTTTCGATGTTTTTGGATTTTGTGTAATAGTTTTTGAATGTTTTTGGATTTTGTGAGTCATTTTTGAATGTTTTTGATATTTTCTGATGATTGCTTGAATGAAGAGCGTAATGATATATAAGACAATGTAGAATCCACTTCCATCACTAGGGTAAGGGTATTGCCCCCAGTTTGTAGACCTGACTTATGAAAAGGTGGGATGCTAAACGCATGGAGTACTATCTTAATTGCAGATCAAATAACAAGCCATGGTTTGGATGGATGGATGGATGTGTGCATGAATATGATCGCAACGAGCTTCAAAGATACTGGAGCCATTGCCTTTACGAGTGGAGCCTGTTTGCCAGGTTTTCACCATCGTACTTACCCAAGGTGCCACCAGAGTGGTTGTTCACCATTTGGATGCATGATTTTTCTTTACTTTTTTGAATGTTGTTTTTTTTTTTTTTTTTTTTTTCTTCAGGACATTTTCTGAATGTTTTTGGTATTTTTCTGATATGTAGGGGAGCCTGATGCTCTATATAGCTTAGGTATAAAACCGTTTGAGGTGCATGCTGTTGATTGGATCTGCAAGCGGTTCTCCTTCTGATGTAGCCAACTGATATGCCCCAGACCCGAATACAGCAGTGACAACATATGGGCCGAGCCAATTTGATTCAAACTTGCCTTGATGTTCTCTATTTGGTTGGTTGCGAGGATTTTTGCGAAGAACAAGATCACCTACCTCAAATGTACGAGATCTAACTCGATGATTGTAGTTTCTACTCATGCGCTGCTGATAGGCTTTGAGATGATTGTATGCAGCTTGTCGCTTCTCATCAAGTAACTCTAAGTCCTGCAGACGGGATACTCTATATGCTTCATCATCGATGAGATTGTGCAATGAAACCCGTAAGGATGGTATCTCGACCTCAATAGGTAAGATAGCTTCTGCACCATAGACCAATGAATAAGGAGTTGCACCTGTAGGGGTTCAAATGCTAGTTCGATATGCCCATAGCGCTGGATTCAATTGAACATGCCAATCACGACCGGCATCATTGACTGTCTTCTTTAGGATCCTCAATATGTTTTTATTGGATGCTTCGGCCTGACCATTGCCTTGTGGGTAATATGGAGTGGAAAAGTGGTGTTGGATATGAAATTTCTCACAAAGTTCACAGACATCCTGATTTTTAAAAGGAAGACCGTTATCTGTGACAATGGACATGGGTACACCATACCGGCAGATGATGTAGTTGAGGATGAATGAGGCGATCTGCTTGCCGGTGACTCGGGTGAGTGGAACAGCTTCGATCCACTTTGTGAAATATTCGGTGGCGGTAATAATGAATTTATGGCCGTTGGATGAAGATGGATGAATCTTACCCACAAGGTCAAGGCCCCATTGACAAAAAGGCCATGGTGTTGTGATTGGTTGCAGTTCCTGTGCTGGTGCATGTATCAAGTCACCATGAACTTGACATTTCTTGCATTTCCTGACAAAGTAGTAGGAATCCTTTTCCATAGATGGCCAATAGTATCCAGCTCGCATGAGTTTCTTGGCTAGTGATGGACCACTTGAGTGAGTCCCGCAAATTCCTTCATGTACCTCTTCCAAAGCCTTTGTTATCTCATCTTGTTCCAGACATCGAAGGAGAGTACCATCAAGACCGCGTCGGTATAGGGTTTCGGCAATAATGGTATATCGAGCAGTTTGGCGAATGAAGGTTTTACGTTGGTTATTTGATTGGTTGGGACGAAGGGTATGATCGCGAAGATAGGTGTAGAACTCACCGTACCATGGGGATTCGGAACCAACAAGGCGACATATCATTTCGGATTCGGGGATATCATAAGCGGGGATCCAAAGCTGTTCTACCAAGAACTCGTAGCGTGTTGAATTCTGTGGAAGATCTAGGAGAGATGCGATGGTAGCCATAGCGTCAGCAGCTCGATTCTGATCTCTCGGTACCTACTCAAAAGTGATAGTAGTAAATGATGCCTTTAGAGTGTCCACCATTTGCTTATATGGCATGAGTTTATCATCCTTTGTTTGATATTCATCTGTTGCTTGTCGAATGACTAGTTGGGAGTTGCCATATACTTGTAGTTCTTGTAATTTCCATTGTATGGCTAATCTGAGTCCTGTGATCAAAGCCTCATACTCTGCTATGTTGTTTGTGCATGGAAATGTGAGCCTGTAAGACTTCGGGATGCTATCACCTTGAGGTGTGATAAACAAAATGCCTGCCCCTGAGCCATGGTTAGTGTATGAACCATCAAAATATAGCTTCCATGGCTGTGCTTCTGTGATCATGAATATCTCTTCATCTGGAAAATTGGAAATGAGGGGATGATCGCCTATGAGTGGTGCATCGGCCAACTGATCTGCAATAACTTGACCTTTGATAGCTTTACGGTCCACGTACCCAATGTCAAATTCACTTAGAATCATTACCCATTTGGCCAAGCGGCCTGTCAATGCTGCTTTGTTAAGTAAATACTTGAGTGGATCAATCTTTGCGATGAGTTGTACCTTGTGTGTTAATAAATAGTGTCGCAATTTAGTGGCTGCTAAGATTACTGCTAGGCAAGCTCGCTCGATAGGTGTGTAATTGAGTTCATAGCCAACCAGTGTGCGAGAGATGTAGTATATAGCACATTCTTTGCCTTCTGCATTATGTTGTGCCAGTAGTACACCTAATGTTGTACTTGTCGCTGAGATATAAAGTAACAACGGTCTACTTGGATCTGGTGGCATCAGCAATGGTGGATTCATGAGATAGTCTTTAAGCATCTGAAATGCTTGCTGGCATCTGTCATCCCACTGAAAGCGGATGTTCTTGTGTAGCAGGTGTGTGAATGGGTGACACTTATCAGCCAATTGTGCGATGAATCTTCGGATGGATTGAAGCCGTCCTTGTAGTGTCCTTAGCTGACTGATATTCTTTGGAGGTGGCATGTCCATGATTGCTTTTACCTTTGCTGGATCGACCTCAATGCCTTTGCTTGAGACAATGTATCCTAGAAGTTTCCCGGAGGTCACTCCAAAGACACATTTCTTTGGGTTGAGTCGAACATGATATTGTTCCAGTCTATCAAAGATTCTATCTAAGATGTGGAGATGTCTTTCTCTAGTGAGTGATTTTGCTAGTAAGTCATCAACATAATCTTCCATCATAGTATGCATCATGTCATGGAAGATGGTGGTCATTGCTCTTTGATAGGTCGCTCCTGTATTCTTTAGACCGAAAGGCATTACATTCCAGCAATATGTGCCCCATGGACATGTGAAGGCTGTCTTATGTTGATCTTCGGGTGCGATCTTTATTTGATTGTATCCTGAAAAGCCATCCATGAGTGAAAGCATGGCATGTCCTGCTGTTAGATCCACTATGATGTCGATATTTGGTAGAGGGAAGTCATCCTTAGGACATGCCTTATTCAGGTCTCTGAAGTCTGTACAAATGCGGATGCCCCCTTTTGGTTTGCCAACTGGTACAATGTTGGAGATCCATTCTGCATAATCAATTGGTCTAATGAAACCAACATCCAGGAGTTTCTTGAGTTCTGTTTTTACTAGCACAGCAATCTGAGGATGCATTTTACGAAGCTTTTGTTTGACAGGTTTGGCTCCTTTTGCTACTGTGAGATGATGCATAACTAAATCCGGATCAAGCCCAGGCATATCTGCATATGACCATGCAAAGTTGATCTGATGCTGCTGAAAGAACTCTATAAATTTAGGCTGTTCCTCTGGAGTGAGAAGAGATGCCAGATGTATGATATGAGGGTTTTCAGGAGTCCCCACATTGTATTCTTTGGTTTCCTCGATAAGAATCGTTGATCATTCCTGTTGTGTACTAGCAGGGAGAATGTCAAACCCTTCATCCTCAGGCGCCTCAGAGAGGTTTTCACCGTTGGATACGCTCTTTCTTTTTACTTTTGTGGGATCAAGCTGTGCCACAGTGTGGTTTTCACTGGAAGATCCATGCTTTATTGTTATGTTTTTGCAGCTGAAAGGTTTGGCATCCGCCCCGAAGTATGTTGCGCTATTAAGTTCAATGGCGAATCCAGTTTTGTGATCCCCGCTTGGTAGGTTATCCCTTATTTCCAAAAAGTCAATGATAGCCTCATCGTTTTGGAAGAGGTCAAGACATGGGGGATTTGGTTGGTTCCATTCAATGAGTTCAGGGTGGATAATGGGCATTACTTCATCGATTAGATTAAGTTCGTTAGAGGTATCAGTGAGGGTTAAGACAGTGTGGTGAAGGTTGTTGATGGTACTCTCCCTGTCAGAATCAGGCGTAGGATGAGACGTAGGGTCTGTGGAAGATGTTTCCAGCTCAGGTACCCAAGTAGTCTTTATCTGTGCTTCTCTGTAAACAGGGATGTCTTTGCGTGGTCGAGGTGGTGATGTGTCTTCCTCATCTGAAGTATTAAGTTGCACTAAATCGAATTCCCACTCATGTGAGTCGGTCTCTGAATCACTCTCCAGCATCCGATTGCTATACCATACTGGGATGTCTTTGGAGTTAAACACGGCAGGCGTGATTGGTTTATGTATCTTTGTAGTGATCGGTGCTACAGGAATCGTGATGGGGTTTGATGGATTTGTCACTGGAAGTATCGGCAGTGTTGATTTAGTGACTTCTGTTGGAATGGCTGGTGCCATAGATGCTGCTGCGGGTTCTGATACAGTTGTTGCTGCTATGGGTGTTATTGATGGGATTACTGGTTCGTTTGGTGGGATGATTGGTATTGTAGATGGTTGTGGTGGGGTTGTGAGCCTCGATGGGGCAGTGGGGATAATGTTTGATGGTGCTTTGATTATGAAAGGTGTCCTCTTTGCAGTAGATGGGCAAAATGGTTTGCTGGGTTTTCCTTTGAATCTGAGTTTAGGAAGCACTTCTTTTTCAAAGCCTAGGCCTGTATTACCTTTGGGCTTGAATTCTGGTAGCAGAGGTTCATGTCGTCCTTGTTTGCAGTATCCCAAAGAACTCTAACCATCATATCCCATTCTTTGCATAATGAGGAGGCCTTTGCCATATTGTTCTGTAGGAAGTGTAACTCGCGGTTTATCAGTGGTGATGGGATCTTTATAGATCCATTCCGCTAGGTCCTCATCTTGTGTCTCTTCCTCTTGACTCTTTCCAAGGATGAAAGGCGTCAAGGCACATGCAGGCGTGATTAGTGGTTGTTGGAGTAACTGCTGTGGTTTACCATGTGTTCTAGGAGAAGTGGGCATTTGTCCCACACAAAAGAGCTGACTCAAGTTGTATTCTCCAGGACCTTCCTCCGCTACTTTCATCTTTAGCTTTTCTTGCTTGGGTATAGGGGTGTTAGAACTGGCAAGAGAGGCGGGACTTCCATATCATGTGGAGGAAATGGCTTCCCTATTATTAGGAACAGTAATCTCTGGTTGATGGCTGATATTATGGCAAAATGCAAAGGGATTTGTATCGCCCAGGATTGTGATCTCTGCACCATTATGTGGGAACTTGATACATTGATGGTAGGTAGATGGAACAGCTTGCATGGCATGTATCCAAGGTCTCCCTAATAATAGATTATATGGCAGAGGAAGGTCCAGAACCTGACAGATGATCTGCTTTACCACAGGGCCCACTCGGATTGGTAGTACCACAGCTCCTTTGGATGAACGCTCTGCATCATCATAGGCCTTGATGGTGATCTTCTTGCGAGGATCCACTGATTCTATTGCATATCCCAATGCTGTGACCAACTGTAGTGTACAGATGTTTAGGCCTGCTCCATTATCTATCAAGACTCGCTTGATCCTGTGTTGGTTGACAAAGCCTTCAATGTGGAGTGAGGCGTTATGAGGTTGTTGGAACGAAGAGTTGTCACTTTCGAAAAAAGTGAGACAAGGTGATGACTTTAGATTTCCAACCATGGCTTGAAATTGGTCCGTGTTCAGGTTTGCAGGGACTGATGCTTCTTGGAGTGCTTGATCCAAGATAGTTTTATGAGATGGTGATAGGCGTAATAGTTCCAAAATGGATATAAGTGCAGGGGTTTTATCTAATTGTTCCACAAGATTGTACTACTTTGGATTGGAGGTGGTGCCTTGTGGAGCTGCCTTGATGGTGACCTTCCACGACGTGTAACAACATTGCAATTTGAGGTGGGATTTTTGAAGGTGATAGTTGCAATTTGCTCACTGGCATCATACAGGTGATTGACAGTGTAATTATACGCAGCTTGCGTATAATCAGTGGTATCAAGACCTCGTCTGGACGTGGAAGGACCCCTTTGATCTTGTGATGGAAGTGGATTCTTGAACATCTGATGATCATTATTGGTTGTTTTTGGGTCATGTCCTTCAATCTCAATTTCTCCTCGATCAATAAGATCTTGAATGAGATCTTTCAATCGGTGACAATTACTTGTCTTGTGTCCTCTTCCTTGATGGAACTCACAGTGTTCAGTATCTCTCCACCATGCCGGTTTAACTTGAGGCTCATAATTCGATAACTTAGGTAGAGTGATCAAATTCTGAGAAATGAGTTGTCGCATCACTGTTTCAATGGGTTCCCCTAAGGGAGTGTATGTGCGTTTTTGTTTTTGTGGACGAGGTCTTGGTTCATCATGAGATGTGATGCGACCTTGATTAGGAGGAACATTTGTGTTATTCTGAGGTGGAGGATTTTGTCCTGCAAATCGAACCATAGGTTGTGCATTTTGGATAGTTCGAGCATCCACAACTCCATCGTTGACGATATTTTTGTTCTTGTTCCAGAAGTTCGGTTTATCGCTATTGAAGTGCGGGCGAGGACCATCTTTGGGTTCATTAAAGATTTTGATGAGTCCTTTTTTGATGAGTGCCCTTTCACATTTTATACCTTTGGTGATCATATCGTTAAAAGAATCTGTATCTTTGACATCCAGGTGAAATTCCATTTCTTCGTTTAAGTTGGAAATGAAAATTTCCACTAGTTCTCGTTCAGGTAACTGAAGAGAACGTCTGCTAGACATTTGGCGCCATCGTTGCAGGAATACTGAGAATAGTTCACCTGGTTTTTGTTTGGTATTGCATAGATCAACCATGGTGATGTCGCGTTCAATATTATAAGAGTAATGAGATAGGAACTTCTGGATGAGTTCCTCAAATGTTCTAATGCCACCTGGTAGTCGGGAAAACCATGATGTGGTTGTTCCTCCCAAGCTTTGGGGAAAAAGGCGCATTAGGTATGTGTCCTCATAAGCCACTTCAAGACAAGCGGAATGAAATTCTCAGACATGATCGCGGGGATCTCCCTTTCCTCTATATTTTTCGAATTTTGGTGTTTCGAACCCGCGTGGAAAGGGTGGCATATAAAGATTCCTATCAAACGGATAGGGACAGATGTCGTTAAGTGAAAATTGATTGGTCTTAACACCACTATGAAGTTGTTGGGCAAGATTCTCGACTTGTTGCCGCAACATCTCCATTTCATTTGGAGGAGGAGGTGGTGGGTTACCTCGAGGGATGTTATATCTGATGGGATCTCTACGCCTTTCCTCCTCATGGCGACTTTGTCTTTCTGATGCTTGTCTTAATTGGGCAAGATCAAAGTCTGAGGGGAGTTTGGCTCCTTCTTGAGCGAGTTTTAAGAAGTGAGCATCTGTGTTGCTCCTTAGTATTTCATCAAATAATCTGTTAAAATGAGGGTTATGCTGAACCCTTTCGATTGTTGAAGGAGTAGGTGTACTTGGGTTTTCATCATTCCCATTTCCTCCAAGTGCCTCTTGAAATTCATTGAGGTTGTCCTCTTCTTCCTCAATTTCTATTTCTCGTTGCCTTGATCGCGATCGGGTTTGAGCCATTTTGTTTACAAGTTTGGTTTTGAAGTTGATTGAAGATGATGATGAGTTGTTCGATGAAAGATGGATGATTTAGTGTTTTGTGTTGTATGTGGATCTCTAGCACTCTAAGGTAGATGTAACCGAAATTCTTTCTTTGAATTCCTTGTTTGTTTTTGAGGAGTTTGGATGTGATAAGGTGTAGAGAAATCTGAGATGTGTTACAGATTTTGACTACCTAGCAATGAGAGGATTCACTCATGAACTAGTTTTAACTTGTGTAGATGTGTCTCTTAGGATGAGCTTATCCTAGATGTAGAAACAATCTAAAAGTGATGTGATGTGTTTGATTTCAAGCAATATCTAAATAGGAATCTTGGGACAATAACCTCTTAATGTTTTGAGAGTTTTGGGATGGATTGATGATGAAGTGATGATGTATGAATGAGATGATGGATAAAAATGTTTTCAACTTCAATAAAAACTTTGTGTCACAAATGAGACAAATTCTATCTCTTCCCTTTCAGGCGTTGGTGGCACTTCTCGAGCTGTGTTGTAGGTGATACAGATGTTTGGGAAGAAGTTGGGATTAATCTTTCCTCCTTGATTTTTGTGATAACTCAGAGCTCTATATTGCATAAAAGCTCTGCGGTTCAATGATTCAGAATCAAATTCGTTTGTTTTTCCTTGAAGGTATAGACGCATGCGATGTAGAAAGACTCTATGGGAGACAAAAATTTGTCTATTGAGATAGAAGAATTTCCTCCTTTTGATCAAAGCCTTTGAGCTTAGTGGTCTCCTTTTCAAGGTGATATTCTGATGACACTTCTTCTTTTGCAAGATGTGAAGAATGGTCATAAAATTTGACTCTTTGTTGTTTGCACTTTGTTTTTGGTATTTTTGGTTGTGTTGACAGATGTTGGATGGATACTTTGTTTTTGGGATTGATTTTTTTGATTTTTCTTTGACAAGAAAACAAAGCAAGCACACAAACACAAAATTGTAGCCTCAAAGGCACAAATGAGTATGGGTCTAGATCAACCCAATCCTTGGACTTGTTTTTGACCCTTCCTTTAGATTTATTTTAAGGTGTATTTCCAAAGCCTGAAGTCGGCTCAATTTGCACTAGGTCTGTAAAACGAACACACTTCAAACACTCTTTATCCCTAAGGTCAAATGACCAGTTGTGATAAATTTAGCCCACATCTTGATATTTCTTCGACTTTGGTACTACATACCTTATGAATCCCGCCGTGGCAGGTAAGGATGTGATATACTAAGTCTTGCACGAGCATAACAAATAGATGATCCCTATGATGGGGGAGTCACCACTTTTATCAAGCCACAAGTGACTTTTCAAAAAGCTATGTTTCTACTCAAGGAAATATGTATGGTGAGTATCTTGGGAGCAAAACCTTCTATGCTCTTGCACTAAATTATACCTCAAATATCCTCAATCAATAGAACGGGTGGGCTACTACTTAAAGGTGTTTAGTCATGTTCGATGTTTTTGGACATAAGTTCATTCTGCAGTGACTCACTTAAGAGCCTTGTAACTGGTGGTGGGGCCCATTTGTCCTTTCGGCCAGTTACACTGTAGGAACAGCTATACCCAAGGCTACAGCTTTCGCTCTCACCTGATTTCTATAGCGGCTCGAAGGATTTACCGCTCGAGGTCGTTCCCAAGAGTATCGATCCCTTGGCAGGCCTCTCTTAAAAAATAAAATTTTGAGTGTTACTAACACTTTTCTCTTGCACCTAGGACTACGAGAGCCAAGGGAGAGGATAGTGTGTGTTAGAAGTAGGTCCACTCGACTGACTTTTGTGCACAAGCGTGCCAAACACGAAATTCACTTGTTCTTTTTAATCCCACATTTGCAAAGATGATCTAACTATTTGGAGATGTTGCTCCAACAAGCCATGGTGTTCTTTTTAACTTCGAAGGCAATGTGTTTTGTAATCTAGAATTTTGAAAATCCTGGTCAACTTAATGAAAAACACGTTTTGCTTTGAAGGAAAATTTGTTTGTCAAAAATAAATCAAGACAAGTGGATTGTTCTTTTTACTGCACCAAAAATTGAAGTGTGGATTGTAAATTTTAGGTCCCAATTGATGCAATGAAATCAAATTTTGTGTTTGTTAATTTTAAGCACCAAAGAAAATGAGGCCTAACTAGAAAACAATGAAAAACTGTTTTTTGTGTTTTTAAGTTCTTTTTAAGCACTTAAATGAAAAATTTTGTGATTTTTGTTGGGTTGTTAACCTGCACAAAGAAAAGAAACAAGTTAATAAAATCAATACTCAAAGGGGGGGCTTCCACAAGCCTAAATTTTGATTTTTTTTGGTTACAAGTCAATTTGGGCGACACTCTGTCGCAATAGCGCTATTCTGTGTTTTTGCAGAAGCGCTGATTCATACAATAGCGCTAGTCTGCATGAGCAAAAGTGCTAATTTAAACGGTAGCCCTGAAGAAAACAAAAACCCGAGAAGCCAAACACGCTAGAAGTGTGTTAATAGCGCTGAAACTGTGACAATAGCGCTGAAATGTTGTCAATAGCGTTGAAACATTTTCAATAGCGCTATTTTAGGGTCAATAGCGCTAAAAGAAATTTTTCAATAGCGCTAAAACGAGTTCAATAGCGCCGAAGCGCGACCTGTGTGGCAATTTCAACAAGCAAAATGTTAATTTCAGAAAATTATCAGAAGGTTGCATGTTCGATTCACGTCGGGTTCACCAAATGATGCCCTCCTAAATGGCACAAGGTTAGTCTAAGATCAAAGAACACAAAAACACACAAAACATTAGTGTTAGTCAATCAGAAACTAAACATATGAAAGCATTCCAAGAGAGACACAAAGAGACATGCTAAATATATCTAATAAATAGAACAAATGATCATGAGACATCTCCAACTGCCTCTTAGCATGGCCTTAGTTTCTTCTCCCTTGTTCCTCTCCTCTCCAAGTTCCAAAATAGTGTAGCTCTCAGTAGCTTTTTGCACTATGGATGCTTATGGAGGATTGAGATTGTAGTATAGCTCTAAATGTGAAATAAAAAGCTATTTTTAATGCTAAAATGATTGATTTTACCAAAAGACAAGATTTAGTTATGCTATGCTAAATGCTCTCTAAAATGGCTATAGTCTAAATGCTTACAAGTTTTCAGGATCTGGATTATGAAGGAATGGGCTCTATTTATAGGAAAAATGGAGCAATGGATGGCCAGGATTGAAAGGTTTAATCAAGGGTCAAGCTTGAAAGTTGGGTATCCATGTGCACAATTGGCACCAATAAAATAGTGACAAGTGTCAACACAAGATTGGGTTGAGAGAAGAGGTTGGAGGCATTAAAGGCCTGAGAAGACCTCATGGTTATCTAAAGACTAAGGGTCAAGTCTAAATTAGGATTACCCACTGGATTAGGAGTTAATCCAAGGATAAACCTTTGTGCAAATGATTAAGAGATAATCATGGTCAAAGCATTAAAGGCTTGATGAGACCCTTGGGTTGGGTAGAGGTTGAGTCAAAACAAATGTTTTAACCATGTGGGAGGGTTGAATTAACCATTAATGGTTTTTGGAGACTTTGGGGATTAAGTGGTTGAAAGTTGGGAGCCTTCAATGGTTATCAAAGACTTGTAGGCTTTGAGTGGTTGAAGGTTGAAAGCCTTTAATGGTTATCAAAGACTTTTAGACTTTGAGAAGTGACTCCATTTTGCTTAGGAATGTGACAATAATTAGGGGATGGATTAGGCTAATTAGGAAGGGGTTAGAAGAATCTAGAAGGGGATTAGATTTTGTAAGTGGATTTGGTGGGTGAGGGAAAATAGAATTTTATTAAAATAAAAATTCATTTATTTCAATAAATGTGTGCAAGTTGCATTTGTAGGAAAATGCAAGTGGGGTGGGGATAATGATTTAAATAAATGTTTTATTTAATTTATTTAAAAGAGGAAAATGGAAATTTAATTAAATAAATAGATTTTATTTATTTAATTGATTGGAATTGGATTAGTGTTAGTCAATCAGAAACTAAACATATGAAAGCATTCCAAGAGAGACACAAAGAGACATGCTAAATATATCTAATAAATAGAACAAATGATCATGAGACATCTCCAACTGCCTCTTAGCATGGCCTTAGTTTCTTCTCCTTTGTTCCTCTCCTCTCCAAGTTCCAAAATAGTGTAGCTCTCAGTAGTTTTTTGCACTATGGATGCTTATGGAGGATTGAGATTGTAGTATAGCTCTAAATGTGAAATAAAAAGCTATTTTTAATGCTAAAATGATTGATTTTACCAAAAGACAAGATTTAGTTATGCTATGCTAAATGCTCTCTAAAATGGCTATAGTCTAAATGCTTACAAGTTTTCAGGATCTGGATTATGAAGGAATGGGCTCTATTTATAGGAAAAATGGAGCAATGGATGGCCAGGATTGAAAGGTTTAATCAAGGGTCAAGCTTGAAAGTTGGGTATCCATGTGCACAATTGGCACCAATAAAATAGTGACAAGTGTCAACACAAGATTGGGTTGAGAGAAGAGGTTGGAGGCATTAAAGGCCTGAGAAGACCTCATGGTTATCTAAAGACTAAGGGTCAAGTCTAAATTAGGATTACCCACTAGATTAGGAGTTAATCCAAGGATAAACCTTTGTGCAAATGATTAAGAGATAATCATGGTCAAAGCATTAAAGGCTTGATGAGACCCTTGGGTTGGGTAGAGGTTGAGTCAAAACAAATGTTTTAACCATGTGGGAGGGTTGAATTAACCATTAATGGTTTTTGGAGACTTTGGGGATTAAGTGGTTGAAAGTTGGGAGCCTTCAATGGTTATCAAAGACTTTTAGGCTTTGAGTGGTTGAAGGTTGAAAGCCTTTAATGGTTATCAAAGACTTTTAGACTTTGAGAAGTGACTCCATTTTGCTTAGGAATGTGACAATAATTAGGGGATGGATTAGGCTAATTAGGAAGGGGTTAGAAGAATCTAGAAGGGGATTAGATTTTGTAAGTGGATTTGGTGGGTGAGGGAAAATAGAATTTTATTAAAATAAAAATTCATTTATTTCAATAAATGTGTGCAAGTTGCATTTGTAGGAAAATGCAAGTGGGGTGGGGATAATGATTTAAATAAATGTTTTATTTAATTTATTTAAAAGAGGAAAATGGAGATTTAATTAAATAAATAGATTTTATTTATTTAATTGATTGGAATTGGATTTAATGAATTAATTAAAATAAATTGAGTAATTTATTTAATTAATAGAAGAATGTTTGGGGATGAATTAATTAAATATTAATTTAATTAACTGATGGCTAGTGGATTTTTAATCAAATAAATACGAAATATTCATTTAATTAAAATGGACAGATTTATGTGACTACACAAACAATGTATGAATTTAAGAAAACGTGAATTTAAAACAGGGACAAAATAATAGCTTGGTTGAATGCAAACAGTATAGCTTGGTTTGTGACATATTGTAATGTGTTGTGTGTGTGTGTGTGCACGCATGTGTGCGTGTGTGTATGTGTACATATATACATGCATGCATACATACATACATATAGTCACAAGTATATATATGTATATAAAACAGGGACAAAATAATAGCAGGAGATGCAAGAGTTAAAAATTTAAATGTGATATGATTAAAAAATGGATGTTGTTGGTGCTTTACATGATTGAAAATATGTGAGATGTAGGTGAAACAAATGTAACTCACACTTGATTAAAAAATGAGTGATGTTGTTGTTAATATATTTGGACTATAAGAATAATAATAAATTTGTTGAATGCAAACAGTATATGAATTTAAAACAGGAACAAAATATTTGCTTGATTGAATGCAAACAGTATACATGCATGCATACATGTGTGTGTGTGTGTGTGTGTGTGTGTGTGTGTGTGTGTGAGTGTGAAACGGGGACAAAATAATAGCAGGAGATGCAAGAGTTAAAGATTTAATTGTGATATGATTTAAAAAATGGATGTTGTTGGTGCTTTACATGACTGAAAAGATGCAAGATGCAGGTGAAACAAATGTAACTCACATGTGATTAAAAAATAAGTGATGTTGTTGTTAATATATGGACTGTAAGAATAATAATAAAATTGTTAATGCAAACAGTATGTGTGTGTGTGTACATATACATATAAATATGTGTGTGTGTGTGTGTGTGTGTGTGTGTGTGTGTGTGTGTGTGTGTGTGTGTGTGTGTGTGTGTGTATATATATATATATATATATAAACACACACACACACACACATGTATACATATATATATATGTATATGTGTGTGTGTGTGTGTGTGTGTAACAGGAGACAAAATAATAGCAGGAGATGCAAGAGTTAAAGATTTAACTGTGATATGATTAAAAAATGGATGTTGTTGGTGCTTTGCATGACTGAAAAGATGCAAGATGTAGGTGAAACAAATGTAACTCGCATGTGATAAAAAAATAAGTGATGTTGCTATTAATATTTTTGGACTCTAAGAATAATAATAATAAATTTGTTGAATGCAAACAATATATGAATTTAAGAAAACATGAATTGGCATCTAGATACCATTACTTCACAAATTGGGAATGTGCCTTTGTGAGCTCTGAATATTGCAGGGGATATTCAGTGAAAACAAGGAATAAGGGTGCCTTTGTAAGCTCTGAATATTACAGAGGGCATTCCATGAAAGTAGAGAAGAATTGGTTATGAAAATGACTTTGGAAATTCCCTCTTATTCTTTGATTTTTGGTATTTGATTTTGAATTTGGAATATAAGTGGGAAACAGCCGGTCATTTCATACTGCATCTGCAATTAATGTATGACTTGAATTGTGGCTTCATGAGTTGAGTTTAATATTTTGTATTATGTGTGGTGCAATCAATGTCTAATTCTTCGATGGCTTCATGAATTGAATTTGATATTGTGTTTTATGTCTGATTTGTACACACAATCATACCCACGCAAACAAACAAACACACAAAGAGACACACACACATGTATATGTATGTATGTATACAACATAAATAATTTTGAAAAATAACCAATTACAAAAATTGATAACACCTAATTAAAAGTGTCTATCCATATGGACCCGCACACATTTGTTACTTAAATGTTAGGAGTGTGTGGCCATTTAATCATGTGACCACCATATTATGTCCACCATCAGCCATGTATATAGCTTGGTTACTGTGTATAATTGAGCTTTATATAGCAGGTTTTATGTTTGATCTGTACACACACACACCCACACAGACAAAGTGGACAGGTATATGTATGTATGTATGTATACATAAAGCATAAATAATATTGAAAACAACCAATTAGGCCACTAAATATCAAGTAAAATCAACAATGTACATGGCTAGGTTGGCACGCATTTGAAATGTTAACTGAGCCTTGTTAACATATATATTTTGGCGAATTTGGGGCATATGCTTGTTGTCTTATTTATTTAATTCAGTAAATGTATGTATATGCATACATATGAATGCATATGTATGCCTACACATATGCATACATATGTGTGCATGTGTATGCATACATGTGAATACATATGCATACATATGAATGCATATGTATGGTTATGCATACATATGCATGCATATGGGTACATGTGTGTTCATATGTATGTTGTGATATTCTTTACTCAGAAAATTTTAAAGTGACAGAGATAATTGAAATGAAACCCTCAACGCCATAACAAAAATCCCATTAAATTTCAGTCATAAAAATGAGGGGTTTCGAATAAAAATAGTATATAATCATATGTATGTAACATTCTCTGTAATGATTTTGGAATTAAAAAATGTAATGAAACCCTCAAAGCCATAACAGTAATTCCATTAATCTAACATTTTCGCATTCTATAAGGAAACCCTCAAAGCCATAATAGTAATGATAAAAAATGAGTGGTTTCGAAAAAAAATCGAACATTATTCTATCATTTTCTCATTCTATGCAATGATTTATGCATTGTAAAGTGAGAGAGATAATTCAAATGAAACCCTAAACACCATAACTGTAAACCCATTAAATTTCATAGTTAAAAATGAGGGGTTACAAATCAAATCACACAATAATATACCCCTTGTGCATTCAATGTAATGATTTATGCATTATAAAATGACACAAAGATTTGAAATGAAACCCTCAACGACATAGAAGTAACCCATTTAATTTCATCATTAAAAAGGAGGGGTTACGATTCAAATCACACAATAATATACCCCGTACGCAATGATTGATGCATTATAAAATGACACAAAGATTTGAAATGAAACCCTCAATGACATAGCAATAACCCATTTAATTTCATCATTAAAAAGGAGGGGTTACGATTCAAATCACACAATAATATACCCCGTACGTAATGATTGATGCATTATAAAATGACACAAAGATTTGAAATGAAACCCTCAATGACATAGTAGTAATCCCATTAAATATCATGATAAAAAATAAGGGGTAATCCCTTCAACAGAAATGATGAAAAGCAAACCAAAATACAAGTACGAAGGAGCAGAAATCCATCATTGAACATGAAAATTGTGAGGAAGGATGCAATGGTGTTCACGGCATCGTTCGTCAACCAAAGGGCTTGGTATGTTGCAAAGTTTTGGCAGGAGAATAGCAGCGGGGAAAATAATCTCCAATTTCGCCAAAATATCATGGTTTTAGGGCGATCGATATTTCACATGCGTGCCAACGTAGACTAATACGTGGCCACGAGGTGACATGAAATTGTGTGCCACAGATTTGGTGGCCACACCCCCCTAACAATAAAGTGGCAAATGTGTGCGGGCCCATAGGTAATATGCAATATGAATAAATGTATTTTATATTGTAATTGCATTTTTTGTATATTTAAAATTGGTATTTTTTTAATTTTCTTTTGGTGGTCTAGTGATTTATTATTGGCACAAAGGTGATTATGTATCGGACGGCACTTTTAAATGACCACTTTTTTTACCTTTGCGGACATAACGAATTCCACAGCATGCATCGTTACTACCCAAAAGTCAAATCCTTAGTTATATGCAGTTAAGTTGTATACGAAGACAACCAAGAAAAATTCAAAATCAGATGTAAGGTTTAAGAGTTCTAGGTGCGCAAAGTTAGCTATGTCCACTATTGGTAAGCTTCCCCTAGATAACACTTAATAATAAAATGATATTATCTCTTTCTTGGGTTTTCCTTCTATTCTGCCAAGTCTAAGATTTAATTCTAAATCTGATTTTCGTCAATTACTGCACGAGTTGGAAGTTTTCATGCGTTAATTTGTGCCCTAATTTTTTATATTTTTACTATTATGCATCAATTCGTGCCCTAAATAAGGAAATATTCTTTTGTTAAATAAGGAAATACTTTTTAGTTCCTTTTAATAATAGACAACCTATAATAGTCCCCTTCAGTAAAAAGGGGAGTGAACTTTCAAGAAAACTGTGAATTACTCATAAATAGGCAATTAAAAGTGGAAGATGAGAGATCGAAGAAGATTATGCATGCATCGGAGTTATCATCTTTTCATTCACTTTAAGACAAGTTGCAAGAATAACATCTGTAAAATAGTAGAAATGGCTAATGTTGATCATTAAAATTGCTCTTAGGAAAACAACCTTATGGGAAACTCGGCGATGGGGAACTTGCATGTTTTCACTGAGTGACCTCCGAGATTTTAGATGTCGTCTCTTCATTCATTTGGGGGAGAAAAGGAAAGAAAGAAACATTAAAAGTAAATCTATTCTAAAACGATGCGCTGAATTGATTTTTCTGTCAAACTAGGAGCACAGAGAACTTCCCATGCATGTCATTCTGAGACCCATTCAACAATCTACATGCCCTGAACGCTAATCAAAATACATCCAAGGATTTCTTTAACATAAAGCAACATACACCATGCATCTACTAGATAAAGAGTATAAAAACATGATTTAATTAGTAGAATCTTAAGCATATATTGTTAAAGTCATGCTAGAATTTCAAAGATGCACAAAAAACTATCAATGCATATCGAATAATGTAATCCTAGAGGTTGCAAGCACAATCAGATTATCTTATTCCAAAAATACAATAACAAATTAGAGACCAAATTCCTACCTAGAAAACTTGTCTATATCTTCCTTAGTAAACTAAAAGTTCAGAACCCTTGACAGAATAAACACTGCACTTCTTTTAGAACAGGGCCTAATGGCCCAGCGCTGGAAAAACAGAGAAGGCATCTTGAAGATGCACTATTGGCAATACCATCACTACCCACAACATCAACCAAGAGTGTGAAAGAGAAAACTACTTTCGGCACCTAGCGCAACTGCCCCCCCAACCTTTTGCAAAAAGGTTAAAAGATTCACAATTGTTTCCTCAACTGCTTGCAGTTCAAGCATAAATGCCCCAGTCCTTGGAAAACATACACAGAGATCTCCCAACCACCGTTATGAAAAACATGTGGTAGCGGGAGGGAAAGGCTCGGAAATTGACAAAACTACAAACCAAAAACCCAGCGAGGAGCTGCCGCGTATCACAACAACTTTGTTTAATAACCGATTGCCCAGCGATGCGAAGGAAAAGAAGATCATCGCCACCCGTCAGTTGATTGCGGCTCCATGGCAAAGTGAAAAGAGAGGCTTGGAAAATGTGAGTCGTGCCAACACATGGCAAACGTGCTGAAATGAAACTCGCAAGAAAAGAACAAGGGAAATGGGGACTTAATCAAAAATAAAAAAGGACATCCCCTTAATGGGCATCATGGATAAATAAATCAACATAAATCTAGATTTTAGGAAAACAAAAAAAACAAAAAGAAAAATATAGTTGCTTATAATTGATTCAAATAACTATTTAAGTACTAAAAGTGAAAACTATTACAATAGTACAACACTAACAACATGTACTAATAATGAATGAGGTAAAGAAGCTCTATAATGAATGGTTCATAAGGCACAACACTTGCCAAAGGTTTTTGCAAATAGGGTAGCAAGCTAAGTGGGCTTAACCTTGGAGGAAACTCCATGGTTAAGCGCGTTAAAGTTGGAATAAAACTAAGATGGATTACTTCTGGGAAGGCCAAATGCTTCACCTATGTGAACATCACCTAGATGCTCATTATGCAATGAGCACCAATTGTTCCATTCATTCTCATGAGAGATGGGTTCTTGTTCCATTCATTCTCATGAAACATGGGTCAATAAATTTGACTCAAAAACTACACAATTGAATACATATAGCAATATCACAATGCAACCATTTAATTAATGAAGATATAACCTAACCTTTTATATTCACTAAAACTTCATCTTATAAAAGTATCCCATCACTCTTTTAAAACAAAATTTCTTTGCTTTTTCCCCTCTTTGTTTTTATTTTGTTTTGATTTTATATTCAAAATAAACAATCTTTTATATATTTATATGATATTACCAAATAACTCTGATTTTTGTGAGTGACCCATCTTCCATTTATTATTATGCCTCTGGCGTAAGAATTACATTCTTGCCCAACAATTATCTATTGCAGAAAGAGAGATAGAGAGGCATGAATTGAACGCACGAGTCAATAAGACGCTATTCTTAAAATAAAATGCATACCGAAGTGAATGAGATTTAAACACAGCTCGAATGGGCAACAAGAAGAGTGGGAAGAAAAATCTTAGACTGCATCAGAACTCTATTTTTATAATGACCAACAGAAGTATAGTATTGAAGTTTTTACCTGTGCTCGCGTTCGTTTTAGATTTAATGCATGCCACCACTCCCTATTAATCCTATGCATTAGCTCCCTTCTATGAAAGTTCGGAACGGAATTAGTACTGCAAACGTTATTTCTTATATTCAGAAAACAAAAATTCACTTGTCAAATGAAAAGAGGCCATGAATGGGATTTACAATAAATCACTATCATGATGACCGATGCATCCTATGAGTACTATGTGCCAGTTGGTGTACCGTGCAACAAACAAATCTGGCCTTTTTGCTCCGATGATCTAAGAGTGGTAGAAGAGACTGGAAAGTTTGGTGATGAATTGATTATATAATAGTGCCGTTGCTGTCCATTGGCCAACAAGGAATGGCATACAAGTCTATAAACAATTGAATAAGCAACAGTAGCAAATTAATACTGCCTCTTCAAGCTATAATTCGGTCAAGGCAAGATATACCTGACAAAAACACTTAGGTAAGATGTAGATCTACAGATTACCTTTATCCCATATCTATTGCTTTGAGAGAGTTGTGGCTGAATGTTTGGCCATGTATGCTACTCCAATGAGTAATAACCTAAGCTTCACTATTAATCCAGCCCATTGTGTGTATATATATACAAAAACAGCTTTTGCTCTGCCTAACATTTTAATTTATTAATTATTTTTGCAGGCCTTTGAAACATAACATTTGAGAGAACTAGAGTTTCAATAGCATTGAGATGAATAACTTCATGCATAAATGGCATAACATATTCGTTAATTCACAATTTTTGAATAGCTGATATCTATATGATTTATATTATAGGTTGTTTAAATCAACATGCTAAAACTTGAGATTTATACCATTTTTTGAGTCCAGAAACGATCTGATGCCATTGATTTGAATTATTTAATGATTCATGCTCATATTAAGATTATGTGCTATTCAAACCGGTGACAATATGATATTGCAGAACATGAAGTATCAACTCCAATGGCTTCCCTCAGAAAAAGCTATAAATAAAGAAAAAGATCTTGACAAATTGTTTGTCAAAAAGCTCAAGATCTGTTCCTCAAACCTAGCCTGCAAAATTATTGATATCCTAAAAATACAAACAATTGTGACAAGCTGTCAATAATAGATCGCTCGTGGTATGATTTAAATAAACAATTCCGCTGCCAATAGAAGATCCATTGCAATACAGAAATCGATTGCACAGGATAAGGTCTTCTAAATGATGAAAACAATTTATTTTGAATTTACTTGAGCCTGAACTTTGCGAACTTGAATATGATGGGTGGATTCAGAACGCCAAATAGGTTGCCTTCCACTCTGCACAAGAGCAACTTCCTCACCATCTTTCACCATGCCCATTTCCTGAATAAAGATGACTTCATCAGAATTTATTAAACTGGAACAAAATTTAATCTCAAGATTTTGAAAAAGCAATGGCATATCACAATTTTAAACATAAAGAAAAGCTGCCCCATGCATGGATGGTTCTGACTAAGTGCTAAAATGTCAATCATAACCTGATATCAGAGTTGCATGGAAACACATACAGTATCAGTACACATACATGATACAGCAATTAAAAAAATACACATATATTTAATTATTTAAACATCTAATGACATATAACATAATATCACAAATATAATAATTTTATATTTGAAAGGTTTTCAGTTCAGTGTTCATAGCTCATGGCATTCAGTGCTTCAACAATATTTTCAGTTCAGTTTTAGATGCCCATTTTCAGTAGGAAGGTCTATCAAGTTTATACTCAGAGTAATTGTTATATGTTATCATTTTCATGGATACAACAAAATTAGAAGTTGAGGGTTTTAACCCCCAGAGCCCAGTAAGAATTTGTGTGATTTTGGAAATTAAAAAAAATAATAGTTTTAATTATAGTAAAAAACAAATATAGAAGGCATATTGCAAGCTACGAAACATGCACTCCGCTAAATTCTTCTTTACCTGCAATATTGACAAAGCCTTGGAAAAGGTCTCTTCAGCATCATCAGAGAATGGCATGTATATTGGTTTTATTCCCCAATAAAGGGCAAGCCTCTGTTTAACCCTTTCTCTGCACCCACAGAACAAAATAATCAACAAATTTAGTCAAAACCACGATTAACTTGAAAATCAAGAAATTCACTGACTAAAGAAAGCAACACAGATTTTAAAAACTGCCATAATAAGATTTATAGGCAAATCATTTGCAAAAGCAACTTGATCACACAATGATTAGCATAAAACTGTGGTGCAAGATAATGGCCAAGATGCATACTGATTTGTAAAGGCAAATACTGTGCCGGAAGGCCGATAATGGCTTAGTAAAGTAGCCATAAACCCAGTTCTGGTAAACACCACAATTGACGTTCCAAGTGTGTTTGACATCATCGTTGCATGGAAAGCAAACATCTCACTCATATGTCTCTGGAAAATAGAGTTTCCTCCAGCAGGTGAACATCATTTTACTCTCAAACAAAAGAATATAAGTTGCCCCTTCAGAGGCTATACACATTTGTAAGCGAATAGTGTCAATTATAAATGTTCTTCACAAACCTTGAAAGCACGACCAAGGTTACTAGGAGGTGCTTCTTTCAACATGGTTGCTTCAGTGTGTAATGCAACAGTGTGCATGACATTCACAGCTTTCAAAGGATATCTACAGAAAAGCACAGGATCATCTGGCTTTAAATTTTCTGTTTTGAGAACTTGACAAAAGGAGCATGGAGATATGAAACTCATCCATAGTCCTATAACACTATGCCTTGCAAAAAAAGAAATCCAAAACTTCAATTTTGTCAAAAAAATACATACTTTCCATGTGCTGTTTCTCCTGAGAGCATGATAGCGTCTGCACCTTCTCGTACAGCAATAGCAATGTCTGAAACCTCTGCTCGAGTTGGTGTTGGGTGGATTATCATACTTTCCAACATGTTTGTTGCTACTATAACTGGCTTACCCATGCTGCGACATATGTTAATTATTTCTTCCTACAAAGTCAAAAGATACATATCAAATCACCAATACTTCTAATTAATTATTATATTCTCCAATAAGTTCAATAGTGTAGTAATCATGAAGTTTATCTGATTTAGCCAGCAAAAGTTGCAATATTAATGAGAGATGAGAAAATCGTATAGTTTCATTCCTTTTTGGAAACTTCCATTGATAAAATTATGAAAATAAAATGATAAGTTTGGCAAGAAAAAAATTCCAACAATTATAAGAGAGGGCAAATCTTATATGTAACAAAATTGAAAAAAATGTACTGTGTGACACCCCTTTACTGCAAAATTAACAACAGTATAATATAAATCCAAATCTCTCATCATGCAATTAAAGGGAACATTACCTGAATAAGGCCAGTTCATACTTTGACTCTTACACCATTCTAAGGATTAAGTTAAAAATTAAAATCATTGTTTCAAGGGCATCATGTTCTCTGGGGAAATTGAATAGCAGTCCCTACCAGGAGCTAGGATTGAGCATTCAGCAGCCAATAACATAGAATACCTCATGGGTAAAGCTAGCCAAAGCAAAAGTTTACTTTCCCTTATTAACACTTATTACTTTGGCAGTCATAAACAACAATTTGCTTATCTTAACATGTTTTGCAACATGCTCCCATGATTTACAAATGAGGGGCGAGCTCAATTTATAGGCTTTTCAATTACAATTCAATGGCCAAGATTGATTTCGAATCAAAAGTCGAGATTACAAAATAAAACCCTAATTAGGGTTTGTTACAACTAACTACCTCTTGGCCAATGAGCAAAATACATTTGAGGACACTTGTCCTTGCTAAATATAAACCAATAATAAAATAGAAGGTTGTTGTATTGTGAAGTGTGCCTTCTAGAAGCTCCTAGATAAGTCAAGTTCATTGAACCTGGACATGTTGACTTGGAACAATCTGATTGGTTGGAAGATGACGAGGCGCCACCTCAGCACGTTGAATGTCCTCCCTGAATTCTTCAATTTGTGTCAAAAAAAAAATTGTCTAAGTATGGAAATTTGTTTGGAATACTCTTCTTGCCACTATCTGATTCTGATTGGGAGTTTGTCTTTAATTCTTCAAGAGATGAAATCCTTCAAGAAGTTGCCCTAGTTGCTTCAATAGGTCTGGGATTTGTAAATGAAATCCTCCAAGAAGTCTGGAATTTCTTTCTATATTTTCGCCAAGTCTGAAGACTTTTCTTTCTTGATGCCTTGAAATTCTTTCATGTGTCTTGAATTTGGAGAAGAAATCCCCTATGCCTTCACCACAGTGGAGGAATTTGGAATTTTCTCTATGAAGGATTTCCCATACTTTAGCCAAATTTTGGCTATTCAATTTCATTTTGTGACACCTTCATGCAAACCCTCCAACACCTAGCCAAGATTTTGGCCATGTCTATACTCGAACAAACTTGGCTTGTGGATTTGCCTTCAATTCTAAATTTGGCTTGTGCTAAGTAGGACAAACTCCGCCCCTGGACAAGGATTTTATTCATTTCCTCTTTACTTTTCCTCTTTATTCTTCTTCTTTCTTCCTATTTCCTCTCCAACACTTAGTCAAAATTTAATTTTTTTGTTGTGGAAAATTCCACAGCACCCCTGGACAAGGATTTTATTCATTTCCTCTTTACTTTTCCTCTTTATTCTTCTTCTTTCTTCCTATTTCCTCTCCAACACTTAGTCAAAATTTAATTTTTTTGTTGTGGAAAATTCCACAGCCATTTTTTTATTTCATTGTCTCTTGGCAAATTCCAACACTTGGGTCAGACTTTGAAAATTCCTTTCCTTCCCTAGGTAGGTGAATGTTTTGGCAAAGAGTCTTTAGAAATTCATGTGTGTTCAAAAAATTTCAAGTGTTGAAAATTTCTCTTAGTGTTGAATTTATTTTCCATTTGAAAATAATTCTAAGTGTTGAAAAAAATATAAAATATTTTAGGTGTCGAGCTTTATTTTCCAACCCTTTCAATCTTGATTGATCTTTCAATGGTGGATCTCTTGCTTCTTGTCCAATTTGTCTATTCCTCTAGCCATTTTCCTCTTTCATGGCGAATTTGGTCTCTTGCTAGGCCGAATTGGTTATCTTGCAATCATTTTCTAGTCATGGCGGACTTTGCACATGTTTGGACATACTAACTTTGTGCCATTTTACATTGCTACCTTCAATTTCCCCTAGGCGAACTTTGTAGATGTCTAGTCATGTGTAGGTTGATTGGCCAGCTTCTCTAGGTGCTGGGCGGACTTTAACCTCTTCAAGCCATCTTTTCCTTCTCTTTGGGGAACTTGATCATCTTTCTGTCTATGCCAAACTTCATAATCTTCCAACCATAGGCAAACCTCATGAATATTTGGACACCTTCCTTAGTTGGGCAGACTTTAGGCTTGTCTCGCCATTTTCTTACATAGCTGGGCGGACTTTGGATTGGCCATTTCTTGAGCGAAATTCATCATTGATTGGACACTTTCAACTTTTCTTTCAATCCACCAACAATTAAGCCAAATTTTCCTTCATCTTCCTTGGGTGGATTTGCTTCTTGCTTAGGGGATTTCCTTAACCCAACCAAATTTTGAAATTTTATTCTCCAAGGTATCAACACTTGGCCAATTTTCTGAATTTTTTCTTTGGCAGACTTCAACTTGTGTCGAGCGTTGTGCAACTTGGCTAGGCAAATTTCAACTTGTGTCGAACATTGTGCAACTTGGTTGGGCGGACTTCACAGCTGATTGGACATATCCAAACCTTGGGCGAGAATTTTGGTAGGCTCTTCAGACGTGTCAAAACATTGGGCGAGAATTTTGGCGGGCTCTTCGAAGATGTCCAAACCTTGGGTGAGAATTTTGGCAAAGTGGATGGATGCTTTGACATTGATCTAGCCATGTCAATGATTAATCTGCCATGTTGCTTATTTGGATCTTCTGGAACAAAACCCTAGCCTGGAGTTTTGCCCTGCTTTTTACCCTTGGAGACAATTTTTTGATTATGAAGATGGGAACATTGATGCCACGACCTGAGGGACCAAACCCTAGGTCTACTTTCAAAAAAGCAAAAAGCAAGCCAAAAAAGCTACTTCCTAGATTGGTCCCAAAGTGTCAAAAATATAAAAAAAGCAGAATTCCTTAAAAATGGGAAGGTGTCAGAATTGACCCTAAGCAATTGCGATTTTTGTCCTCCGGGCCCTCTGAGCACTTTGATGACATCCAGACACTGTTTTGAGCATGAATTCCCTATTTGACCTGAATGACTTCTCAAAAACTCTAACTCCTCACTGTAAAAAGACTGGTGATTAGTAGTTGTGACGCCAAGGCAAAACCCTAGAAAGCAAAAATAGGGGGTCCCCATTTGCAATGGGGCAATGTGTGAAAAAGGTCACAACATCTAGCGCCAACCCGAATAAATGTTCCTGAACATTTCAAAGATAAAACAATTTATACCTAGAAACTTTGGAAACTTCCTTCCAATCCATCAAATGACTAGAAAATATACTCAAAAAGGAAGCAGAATCCCAGATTGGATCAAGACACTTCATCTGAGATTACAAGTGTGCAAAATGCATTCATTTCCGTCTCATAAGAACAATATGACTCTTCGGTTCCATCATGGTAAGCTGTGTAGTTTTTCTTAACAGGAGAAGACATCCCGTTGCCCGTCAACAACCAATCCTTGAAACATTATTTCAAACCCTGAGTTCCTTGATGTGACTAGCTTGTACATAGTTAGAGTAGCTTTGTTTGTTTTCGCTTTCTTAGCGTAGTTTGCTTTCATTTTGTTAGTTTAGTCGTCTTTTACTAGTTTGCTTTTGCTTTAGTTTAGTTAGTTTAGTTTGCTTAGGTTAGTTTTGAATAAAGGGGATTCCCATTTGTGAGAAAGGTGGTGTCTCTTTCACTCACAACTCTGGTGTACACTACTACATCATGTCCAAAATGTTCCTTTGATAAACATTTATGGAAAATCTTAGAGTTCTAGATTAATTGTCTCTAAAGTATCTTAAATTTAAGATTAGTACTTGACTAGAAAGGGAATCATCTATTGTGTCTTGACACTAACTCTTGCAATTATAATATCTTACACACTTAAAGTTCTCTGAGTCAATGTGGTCTCTTAGGTGAAGTCACGGCTAAAAAAAACAGAAAGTCATCAAAGTCTTACTTCAGCGCCACTATAATGCTCAAGCCCACGTGAGCTTCATTGCTTACAAGCAAAAGTGTGGAAATATCTGAAAAGAAAAGAATATCAAAAAATAAAAGAGAGCATTCATTATTATATTCGTCTAAGTCCTAACTTGTGATCAATATTTGTTGAGCGTAAGTCCCCCTTGTATTTCAGCATACATAAACAAGGAAGCTATCCAACATAAAGTCGCCCGTTCGCACATATAGACCTTGGAGTCGCCTTGTGATCTTTCTCGCAATCTTGACACAAGTAGTGATTTTGTTCAAGAGAGGATAGAGTATCCCTAGATATTTTATTCTAATGTTTGGTGAATGATAAAACGTACACCAACACTATCATTATCAAAAGGTTAAAATCAAAGGGTCCAAGATAGGGATGGTTTCGGAAACAAGCATCTTCAAAATCATTTAGAATGGAAATTGCATGACTGAGGTTATGACTTGTGTCCACAGAGACACTTGTCATCTCATGGAAATCCAGAAATAACACTTTATGTTTATGAGAATTAATTTCCTAGAGTTATCAAGTCCTTCATGTCAACTATGTTGCCCCATAGTCATTTGCCAATAAATTGAGGAGACAAAAATTCATTAAAGCAGATATCTTTAAAATATCGTTATATATCCTGATATATCTTTTCTCAGCAGGGTTCATAAGATTTTCATGAAAATATCATGATTTTTTCAATTTTGACCAAGATTTTCATCAACATGTTGCTGGTAATATCACAATAATTCATTTTTTTTCTATATAAGCCTCAGATCTGTGATTTGTATATCATTCTTCTCTGAATTTTTTTTAAATGGCCTATACACCTTGAACGATGCAAGTAGCTGTTCAGAGTTCCAGCTGCCATTATTGAAGAGCAGTTATGTCTGCCATTCATTGTTTAAAAAATGAACACAGTTATCTACAGTTGTTAAGAGTAAGACACTATAATCTGATTCAAAAACCTTGTGAATAAGAAACATAACTGTTGTTATTGTGATTAGCAACTACGCCTGTTGCCTTTGATAACAGCAAATGCTGCTATCAATATCTATGATTCATGAGCATAATTGTTACTAGACAAAACCGTCAAATAATTATTATATCCCTGGGCTTATCATTATTATTTCACCATATATATTAGTGTTCTTGTTGACTTGCTGCCTTTTCTACTTATCAATGGATATTGTTGTCATTACTTCATTTATAAGCATACCTGCACTACCAAGGTCATTGTTTGGGAATTTCCATTGTTACATTTCAGATGTTAATAAGGTCATATCAGTTGAGATTGTTGTCATTATTATGGTCTTTTGACATAACTATACTTCTGTGATTAGTTATCTTCTTATGATTACTGATCAGTAGCATTCTGTCATTATAACGATCTGTGTCATTGTTGATCGGTACAGCAGTCTGTGGCATTGTCACTCATACTGTGATCAATAACGAGTGTCTTTACTTTTTTCCTAAGTTACTGGTTCTTCCCCTTTTGGCCTGGGTTCCGGTTCTGGTTCTTGCCCGGTCCTGGTACTCCCCAGGTTCTCCTTGGGTTCCTCCCGGGTCCTTCTCAGGTGGCTGGGTTCCCTGTGGGTCCTGCATCGCAGGACCCACAGGGAACCCGGCCACCTGGGAAGGACCTTGGTAGAACCCAGGTTGGACCCAGGAGGACCCGCGTGAACCCATGCCCGTGGTTTCCCAAAAACAGGGCCCACAGGTCAAAAAAACAATAAAAAGACTTTTTTAAATAGTTTTTTCATAATAAAACTCTAATTCACCTCTTTATGACGTTTTAAAAAAGACTTGAAACTTGAATATTATCTTTTTTGCAAATTATGAATATGATATTAGACTTTAGTTATTAGTTTACTGATTACATTTACGATATATGAATATTTATTGGCATTGGCAAATAATAATTATGGATTTATCATTTATCATTTATGTATGGAAAGTCACATTGTATATTTTATTTTTGTATGGATTGTATATATTGACCATATATATAGTATATGGGTATATATATATATATGTGTGTGTGTGTGTGTGTGTGTGTGTACGGACGAACCCGAACCCGAACCCGTACCCGTACCCAAGATTTGTATATCATTCTTCTCTGAATTTGATA
This sequence comes from Cryptomeria japonica, assembly GCF_030272615.1. Taxonomy (NCBI): domain Eukaryota; kingdom Viridiplantae; phylum Streptophyta; class Pinopsida; order Cupressales; family Cupressaceae; genus Cryptomeria; species Cryptomeria japonica. The sequence goes on along the minus strand of NC_081408.1, from coordinate 558,608,045 downwards.
TGATTAATGTAAAACATTGTTGTTAAGACAGGGCATTGCCATCCTGAAATGCTGGGCATGATTGTTGCCACCACTGTAAACTTGGTATTTGACGAGGTTAAGGAGACTGCTGTTGTCAATTTTAGCACTCTAGTTACCATTTTGTGTATAGATTCGTCTCTGGGACTTTATAGTTAGACAGAATGGTAGGGTCAACAAGTCTTAATTATTTTAGTTATATTTAATCGCACGAAGTGTTCATTACCATTATGGCAGTGTTTACACTTATTTATAATCAGCGATCTCAGAATTAATTAGAAAAATCCATATTTCAAAATTCATGGTGTTCATTTTTGTTTACTTTCACTTTTTCACTCTCTATGCAATTAGGGTAGCTTTAAAAGTAAAAAACATCAGTTATTTCTCTTTTGGGTGGGGGGGATTTTTCTGCATTTTTGAGTTCCCAATATGTTCCCCACTTTTTTCCCAATAGTATCTTGAGAAATTAAAAATATCTTCTTCTTTTTCTATACTGAGAAATTCCAAAGAAAGATATTTGCTAATATGAACCAAATTATTATTTACTAGAGATAACTCATTAGCTAACATCCACATCATGAATCAAACCACAGAAATCTAAAGAACCAATAAAATTGTATATCATATTCTTCTTCCTTCCTAAGAATGGTTGCTCAAGAAATGAAGTTCATTGATATGTGTGACATTTCATCTGATATTAAAAAAATGTTCAAAAAGGTTTTAAAAGTAAAATCTGTAGATTACCTGGAGTAAAGGAACTTCCTCAATAGGAAGCTCTGCTCCAAGATCCCCTCGAGCTACCATAGCCTACAGAAGATCAAGGAAGGGACCATCCATTAGAATCCTAAACAACATATAAATTAATAAATACCATAAAACACAAATTATACATGCATAACTTGAATGAATATGGCTGAAGATGATGGAGGCCCTGCCCATGTGCATGCAAGCAGATTGTGTAAATGCTTGTCCTAAATAAACCAAATGAAAGAAGACATTTACTAATGTCCACTGCACCACCAGCATGTAAGATATCAAATAACCTCAGACGAAGTATATCAAATAACCTCAGACAAAGTACTTTCACATAAGCATAGAAAGGAAGCTTATACAGCTGTCTAGTTCAACAATGTCTATCCATCTATGAGCTTTTTAAGTAAACTCATGCAAAAGATGAGTCATGAGACTTGTGCTTCTCTATTGCTTCTAAGGGCAGCACTTTTATAAGCCCTCATTACCATCATATCACAAACCCCTTGGACTAGCAATAACCTTTCTTTTAAAAGAAACTAAGAATTTGGGGGGAAAAAAAAAAGTCAAAACGATTCTCGAAGCAAGCAGCTTATGCTACTGAAAGAACAGAAATTAAGTCTTAGGTGTCAAGATGTTACAAATTCAAACTGTTAAAACTAAACTTAAATCTCCGCTGTTAATCTAAAACCATTTCATATTTAATAATGATTCTAATCAATACAAAGTTGGGAAATCTAAAATGTAAACTAGTAAAGTAGTGCACGAGAGAGAGAGAGGGAGAGTATGCATTCCTCTGAATATTGTAGGCTGTAGCAGATGGAAGAAATAAAAAAGAGACGCATTGGAACAAGGATCCTAGAAAATTTTGATTCTGGAGGATCAACTGGGACACTAGTGTTGGACTCAAACGCTTCTTCAGGACAGAGACAGGGACAAAGACAGACACCTGTGAATATTCACCACAACAGGTCACTTGCAGCAGATCTGGGTGCTCCTGCCCTCTATGGCCATCAGAAGTGGATACTTGTGTTAAAGAATGATGCCCCTACCCTCTGAAAATCACAAAACTGGAGACCTGCACTGAAGAAGGGAGATCCTGCAGGTCAAGGACTAACAATTTTGCAGAAACAGTGCAGTTTTGCACTCTGACGCTAGTGTCTAGACAAACAGTGGGGCCCTGAAATATAAAAGATGCATGATCACTGTATTTTGCCTCAGATTGAAATATAAACTGTTGTATGGGCTCTGGACCTCTGAGAAACTAAATATGAATCTGAATAGGGACAAGAGAAAAGGGTGTTGATGTTCAGGAGAATGCATCAGTCAATTCCCTGGGTGGTATCTTTCAACCTCAACTCACCCTACTGAATTTTAGGTGTATGATATCCTAGCACAAAAGTGTAAAGTGTTGTTTACAAGAAATGGTCCTAAGCCAACAAAATCCTATGAGCAATCTACCTATTATTGTGTGTAAGAAAGTGATGGCAGGATTTGGGAAGTGTAGAATAAGTGTTCAGATTTGGGAAAGATTGGAATGTCTAGAATGCAATTGGAAAGAAATGGGGAAGAAAGGAATAACCCAACACTAAGAAAAATGCAGAGATATGCAGATATATAGAAAGAAGGATGACAATACAACCATGGTGGATTTGGAAAAAATTGTGCAAGGCTTGGTCTGCAGATTTCTCGAGATAGGAGCTCCAACTTGCTGTAGTAAGTGTTGTTGCAGAGAAAACTTAGTACCTGTGACTTTCCAAAAGTAGAACAGAATAACGGTCAATAACCATCTATGACAAGAATGACCTCATAGGTTTTTTGCATTTCAGGGTTGATTTTACCCTTTAAGGGGTTTTGGAATGGCATTAGAGTTAGGTTAAGATTTACAATCATAATCTCAAGATCTGGGACACGCTCATTTTCACACACAAGCATCCATTTGGAATTTTGATTTGAAACTCCTATAATTGATTTTTGGGATGATATATGACTTATTTTTTAAGGGAAAACTGTCCATTTTTTGGGAAAAGGCTTAGGAAGTGATGAATGTTCACTTTGACACACTTAAGGGAACAGTCATTGGAATGAATACAAAAACAAAAGGTGGATATTGCAAATAAAGCAATTTCTGATCTTATAGCTACTTCCAATCTCCAAATCATTAAACTAAACACTCAAAGTCTGCATTTACACTCTAAAGAACAAAACTTGAGACTTCACTCTTTGAGAATTGTCCGTGAATGTTCTATAAATAAGTTTGCAGATATTACATTTTCTTCAATCACATTCTTAGTTGCTCTACAGGTGACAAGTTTCTATATTGTTATTCATAGGCAAAAGATTACAAACAATCTGATCAAGTAGTGTTCCATGACCTTCATGTTAGGATGGAACAATATAGATAGCTTAATGATCAACTAGATGATAGCTTAATATAGATCATAGTGTTGAGACTCGGACTGCACAAAAACTCAGCAAGCTGTTTTGTGATTTGGTCTTACATCCAGTGAAACATTCAGCTAGAACTCAGCAATTAAAATATATATATATATATGAAAAAATGTTTTCAATGATTCTTTTTATCTTTAAATTTCAAGTTTGATATACTGTTTTTTTAGTCTGGGCTTAGACTGATAGCTGAGACTAGTGAGTGTGCCAAAATTTAGAAGTCTGCTATAAATCACAAGTTTTGGTACACACATAGGTCTCAGTTGTCTGATTTGAGCAAATCTGACACTCACCAAACCTAACTTGAACTCAGACCCTTGAGTCCTCACTGGTGCTTGCCAAGTCTCAACACACTATATGGATAAACAACATTTATGTTACCAATTAACCATGCAAAGAAGACCCTAGATATTATCTGTGTTGAGCTAGACATATTATCATGAGTTATCAATGAGGTTATGGTTGAGTCGTATGGCCACTTCATTCTCATGTTGGATACCAAGGTTCAATTCTCCCCAAGTGACATGTTAGCGCCAATAGGCATGCTGACGTGGTAGTCCAACAGGCAACAGACATTCAAGCCAGACAAGCATGTCAAAGATGATTCCATTCAAGCTAGTGGTGCATGAATGCTGGTGTTCAAGCCAGAGGAGCATGAAGTGAAGCATTCAAAACAGAGAAGCATGATGGAGGAAGCATTCAAGCTAAACGAGCAACAGGTGGAGTGATATGGAGGAATGTCCTGCAAGAGGTGATAGGAGGTGGAGCATTCAAGACAAAGCAGTGCTAATAGGAGAATTGAAAGTTGGAGAAGCACAAGTGGAGCAATAAGGAAGAATAGATGCCTACAAAAGGAGGAATGGTTGCCCTGTAAGAGGGAATTGGAGATGCAGTGTTCAAGCTAGAGAAGCACCGGTAGGAGAATTGTGAGTCCAGTGGTATCATCGCTGAAAGAGCAATAGATAGAGCAGTATCCCCACATGATGTAAAGGGAGGCAGGGGGGCTGTTACCAACCCTCGGCTAAATAATCTTAAAATAAATTAAAATAAGTTGACTAGAATAATTAGTGAATCTCCTGAAGGCAAAGAAAAAGATGTCCTTCAATGGAGAAATGAATAAAAGCCAAGCTACATGAAAGCTATCAAACAATTAAGCATAGAAAAAAACAATTCCAGTAAGCTTTGATTCCTTGCTCCATCTAATAAATAGGCATCAGAGAGTGTGAACGAGATTCAACAGCCCTATGATGCTAAACAGTGAGCAGCTCAAAGATGAAACCTATTCATCCAGGACTGCAGAATAACAGTAGTGCTGGAGAAAGCCACACCTCTTGTAAACCAAGTTAAAAAGAAAGTAAAAATTAACAAAACAATAAGATCAATGTTTCTTAGCTGTTAAAACCTAGCTTGTATCCAATGTATTCGGAGAATCTGGCATCTCATACCCAAACAAAAGGTGACAAGATGGAATCAGTGATAGAATGAACCTAAAGCTATCCCTGAATTCTTCTCAAGGCAGTGTGTAAGACAAATTATGGTGTACAGAAGAAGATACTTTCTCGTGCATGGTATGGCATATGCACAAAAATACCTATAGCCCTTGCACACCATGACATCTCTGTTAAGAATTGGAAAAGGGTATTTCCTCTCACAGAAAATTGTTTTAATTCTACACCTCAATCTGACAATTGGAGAAGATCCCAACAGCTTCCTTTTCTGTGTTATTGACAGTACACAACAACTTCTGAGCCCTTTGTAGTGAAGCTGGAAGATGAAAAGGACAAAGAAAATAATGGCATAGTTAATGAGATTCCGTGTCAAATTTATGAATTGAGACAGTAGAATCTGAAGAGAATGTCATGATTACATATATACACTAAAATATCCTTAGAAGAAGATACCAACAAAGCTACCAACAAGTCTGTCATATCCCTCCCCATATCCTCATCAAAGGAGTCTTGAATGTATCCTTAAGTAATGACATGAAATGATCATTAATATTCTGATTATTGCGTTCAAATAATAATTATTTTATCATAACCAATCAAAATAATTATTTTATCCTAATTATTCTGATTATTTAAATAATGATTAATATTCAGATTATTGTGTTCGAATAATAATTATTTTATTCTAATTATTCTGATTATTGAAACAATGATTAATGTTCTGATTATTGTGTCTTCGGACATGTAGTGCCGCGGTTAAAACACTTTGTTGGTGAAGCGGCCACCACGGTTCAAATCCCTGCTGGGCCTTTGTGCTCGCAAGGCCTTGTGCGTTCGTTGGGCCGTTGTGCTCGTGGATTTGAACAAGTGAAGTGTGGGGATGAGGTCCCCTGTTTGTGGCCTCACTGGTTCATAGCTCCAGGTCAAAAGCATTTACCCCTTATTTAAAAAAAAATGTTCTGATTATTGTATTCAAATAATAATTATTATATTCTGATTACTCTGATGATTTAAATAATGAATATAATTATTACAATATTCTGAATTTAATTAAGAATTTAATAGTTATTAATATCCACATATTATTATGGACAACCACTGAGATTGCCGTAGCAAGTAATTATGGTCAAAGGAAATGCAGCAACCTTTCAAAGGGGTCGCTGCCACTAAGAGGCGTGACTCATGTTGGTGGTCTTCCACCACGAAAGTAGGAGGATAAATAGCCTCCACAATATTTGGGAAAAGGAGGTACGGAGAGAAAGGTTTGCATCAGGATCTGAAGGAAAAAGGGATTAAAAAGAAATGATACTTCAATAGAACTAAGACACGTAAGGAGCCATAAAAAAGAGTAAGAACCCCCTATTATTATATTAATAGATACAGGTCAACATAATATTTCTTGGGTTATATAGAGCATCTGCTTTTAGAATGATTCAATCGTTCAATAGTAATAATAAGAGAAAATCTATAATATTGTACTGCATTAAGCCATGATATCTTCTGCATATGATCATTGGTGATATTATATATGAATAAAGGATAGTGCTGCTTCTGCATATTAATCTGTTTATACAATGATTTGAACAAATATAACTCAATAATCTGAATACTATAACTTAATAATCTGAGTAGTATAACTTAATAATCTGAATACTGTAACTTAAATCTGAGCACTGTTAATCAATCTATGCTGATTATAACATTTTAAGATAGGGTGAACGGTTTTTCAAGACACCCTATCATATGTGGAAAGATAGGTGGAACAGTTTATCAAGACACCCTATCACATGTGAAGATAGGGGAAACGGTTTGATAAGAAACCCTATCCGGTTTGACTTGATAGGAAGAACGGTTTGATAAGACACCCTATCCGGTTTGACTTGATAGGGGGAACAGTTGATTAAGACACCCTATCCGGTTGAGCTTGATAAGGGGGAACGGTTGATCAAGACACCCTATCAAGCATCCATAAAAGCTCACTGTGCATAAGGCTTCATGATTCATGGTTCTAATTGAATATGTGTTCACTTGTTTCCTGTTATTTTATACATCAATCCTTCTTTGTTTAGTTATAGCTGTTATGATTACTTCTTTATGTAACATAATCAGTAGAATGTTTCCTAACTTTGTTTTGCAGGTCTCTATTCCAAAAAGCAATAAAAGGTATCCTTTCTCCCTTCTAATCCTCTTCCTATTGGCTGTAAATCATATCTAGGGCAAACCAGGGTCTCTAACAAAGGGGACAATTAAAAGCTCACTGTGCATAAGGCTTCATGATTCATGGTTCTAATTGAATATGTGTTCACTTGTTTCCTGTTATTTTATACATCAATCCTTCTTTGTTTAGTTATAGCTGTTATGATTACTTCTCTATGTAACATAATCGGTAGAATGTTTCCTAACTTTGTTTTGCAGGTCTCTATTCCTAAAAGCAATAAAAGGTATCCTTTCTCCCTTCTAATCCTCTTCCTATTGGCTGTAAATCATATATAGGGCAAACTACGGTCTCTAACAAAGGGGACAATTACAAAGTCTTGAATTGAAAAGTACTTAGTAAGATCAATGATGAGTAGTTGTGATAACATGAAAATCCCCATCAGAAGCAAACAATCTCAGAATGAGAAAGATGCAAAATTTTCACTTTTGTTGATCGTTGGATGCCATTTTAACCAACTTATGTTGCAATTATGTAAAACATTTTGTGTAATCAGTTTTTCTGTTGAGACATGGACCAGCTAGGACTCGAACCTAGGACCTTCCATATGCTGCTAGAGTGCTCTACCACTGAGCTACTGGCCCCTCTTGGACCAGTCCATCGTTGGTCCAGGTGTGGCTTATTTCCAACACCAACACCCCCCCTTAAGCCACACCTCTCGTGTGCTTGGGGCTCCTAGCCTGGACTTGGCTCTGATAGCATGTTGAGACATGGACCAGCTAGGTCTCGAACCTAGGACCTTCCATACACTGCTGGAGTGCTCTACCACTGAGCTACTGGCCCCTCTTGGACCAGTCCATCATCAGTTCGGGTGTGGCTTATTTCCAAAACCAACATTTTCTAACTGCAAGTTTAATCCCCAAAGGCTATTTGGCCTCACAGATTTTATTTATACATTGAAACTTAATTTTCACATTATTTGACTTTAAGTGTAAATCATAGCATAAAGAATAAATCTATCCCTCAAAAGTTGCATGGACACAGATATGGATACAAATATGGATACGGTATCGGATACGGATAGGGCCATTTTTTAAGACCCCCAATATGGATACGGCTGGATACATCATTCATAAAAAAACACATGCACATATATTTAAAACAATATTCTAAGTTATTCAAGGAGATTTTCATTACTTCAAAGCAATATAGACACATAATTGCTACATAAATAATGATAAGTTGATTTAACATTTTACAATATGCAAAAATAGTAGAGTTGCATTGGAAGATAACCCAAAAAATGGGTCACTCAAATAGAAAAACATTTCATTTGTCTTTCTCATTGGGTGTAGGTTTTGTATATACCAATTTTTTTTATAAAAAATGCATGAATGAAGTTTTTTTAAATTAAATTTAAGAAGATTTCCATCAAATTTTTAAAAAATCATATCACATAGTATCTAGCATGGTTGGAAATCAAGGTTTTTTGGGCATGTGTGGGTACAGTATTCAATGTGTATCCGGGCTGTATCAGATACGTATTTGTTTTGGATACGGGAATGGACATGGGGATAAGCATGCCCAGGAAGGGACAAAGGAGTTTTAAGATACTTCAAAGTGTTGATACAGATATTAGTTTCCCTGTTTAAGTTTTGCTGTCTTTTTTCTTGACAGAACTATCCTAAACTCTATAATAGAAACTACAACCTGAAAACTCAATAGCTAGAAATCAGCCAGACAGCTAAAGGATGGTCTTGGTTCCAGTTAACTTCAATGAATGATAGATAATCCAAAAAATCAATCAACAACCATCTTTACTGAAGCTCATAGTCCCTACCAACACGTCAAAGAAGATTATACCATATTTGCAACACTAAAGCTTTTGTCTTTTATAATTTTACGTCAAAGCTGTACTAAAATCATCAAGAACCAACAATGGCAAAACACCAACATCCAAACAAACAGATGCCTGACGAAATAGTAAACAAAGTAGCATCTGCATTTAACTTTCTATTCTATGCTTGACAAGCATGGCTTCACATAATTTATTAACCCAATTCAAAGCAATCTCACCAATAATAAAATACCAACTTATCCAACTAAAACCTCTGATCTGGGGAGACTGAACTTACCCCATCTGATGCAGAAAGAATTGAATGAAGATTTGGTATTGAATCAGCACTTTCAATCTTCACGGTCACATGGATGTCCGCACCACAACCTTCACATAATTATAGATACAAGTGCATCAATATTTTGCCACTTTTTTAATTATAATTTGAAAAACTTACAGCATATAAACAAGGGAACAAGCTTTATCAAGCCCAAAGACCACCTACAAAGGATATTATTACACTGGAAAGTTAAAAGTTTGCTTCAAAGGTTTACTTTTGAGGTAATCTTTCAACTCGTGCACCACCTTAGCATCTTTAACGAAGGAAACAGCATAATAATCTATGCCATTTTCAACTCCAAATTTAATATCGTCCCAATCTTTATCTGCAAAAAACAAAAGAAAAGAATTAGATTTTATCAAATACTTAATTAAGCAATCTCATGTATTGTGTTGGTCAAAAGACTCAAAACAACTCACCATATAAACAAGCAACAACGAAATACAAATATTACACATATTTCAAGATTGATAACCATGTCATTGAATTATATTCTAGGAAACTTCCACCAATCAATATTAGGTAAAAGAAAAAGAAATCACAATGAAATTACAGTTCCTAAGAAAGCAGACTGAGATGTGCATGTCAACAAGCAACAAAAATCTGATTTGCCATGCATGTCTGAGAGTTGATAAAATGGTCTTAGCAATAACCTGTAATAGAAGGTAGGGTAGCACTTTTTCCACGCACATTTAAGTGTCGCCGTGATTTAAGCTCTCCTCCATCGATGACTTCACAGATTACCGAATCTGATGTTTTTGACTTCACCAGCAGTGACATCATTCCCCCTAGAGAAATAATGATAAGAAGTAAGAAGCTACGAAAAATGCTGCAAAAATCAAAAGTTCCTCTTTTCTTTTCAGCTGATAAATGAGATTCCAAGGCAGCACAAATAGAAAGTACCATCAACAAGAAGTGTGTCTCCTTTCTCCACATCACTCACAAAATCGTCATAATTCACGCTTACACAGTCATCAGAGCCCACTCCTCTTTTGATGGTGAAGGTGAACTCTTGGCCCTTTGTGAGCATGATAGGCTGTGGTAGATCTCCACTCCTGACTTCAGGTCCCTGCAATGTAATGTTTTGTTTATTTATTGTTTGAACAAATGACTAACTCAAAGAAAAAATTAAAAAGGGGGCTATCTGAATAAATTGCAGCTGAAACACAAAACATGATTATTGAATAATGTATATGTATTTTCCTTTAGGACATAAAACAATGTGAAAGGAAAGAACCAATGAAACAGATTTCAAATCTACATATTCTGTGATTGGCTAACAGTGTTGCAATAAGAAATTGAAATTATAACCAACGCTATGATGTTGACAGACAGTTAGTTCCACCAACAACCTGTATATGTTATGAGAATTTCAACACCTATACAGCTCTAGATGAAAGCAAATCTTGTACAGTCCTAAAGCTTTCAAACATATTGAAAATAATCTCTTATTGAGTTGAAATTATGATTTCCTATTCAGTGATTCCAACATCAAGTTTCCATGCACTAAGTTTTAAAGAATTCTTGCAGATAGAGAAAAATTATCATGGTTCATAAGACTTATAGGTGAGTTTAATAATCTCAAAGGGTTTTTGTAATGGCAACATATAAGTTACAAACTAATAGTCTAGTTCTTGCTTGTGTTTTCAAAAAGTTCTATCATACACTACAAACATGATTTACAACTGCAGATAATATAGGCATCATATATGTTTCCACATTAAATTTAACTACTAATACCTATCAATTTCAATACAAGCAGTCCATTGTTTACTTACTAAACCATGGCAACTTCACAGCCAAACATTACCTTCGTATCCAACATTATGGCAATGACATTGTCTGGATTTTGTGCATTGTATTCTTTAACAAGATCAATGACTCTCTTGTGAGATGCATGGTCTCCATGAGACATATTCATACGAGCAACATTCATCCCTGCCTCAGCTAGTTTACGTATCATTTCAGGTGTGCTTGTAGAGGGACCAATAGTGCATACAATTTTGGTCTTCCGCTGTTGACCTGGTTTTATCCATATGCCATCTGACTTGTCTTCTACATGTACACTTTCCCCAAGTGGAATTTCTTCTTTCCCCTGCCCAGACATAAGAATGCAGCAGTAAGCCACAGAATAGAAATCAAACTAGAACTAGTGACAAATTCACCAGAACTAACTGCTGGTTGTTCATAGTTTGACTAGGAAAGACATCAATCAATACGGAACAAAAATAACTCAGAAACTTAGTTTATTTTCAAATAGGAATAAAAGGCATTAGCATTTTGATAGTGCTATTAGACAGATGAGATTTGGATTTTTGTAAATCCATGAAACATAATTCTCATATGTTTTATCCATTTCCTGAAGATCAATGTACTTGTCAATGACACTTTTGACTTGACTAGCTTCAACTATTGAGGATTGTCCAGCTAAAAGTAAATGTGTTCAATAAAGTAATGCAGAAAATAACAAATTTCCCAGAACTCAGAGTAATGGCAAGAGAATTTTGATCTACCTTTTTCAATTTAAAAAACTTGGTGAAGAAAAAGACAGCTAATAGTTTCTCTGAAGCAGTGTAAATGAATTGCAATACCTACAATAAAGCAACAATATTAAGAAAGGGAAGAAAGTGCAAAAGATGCACATAATGTTTACAATGAAGGTAGTCTTCTTCCAGATGTCTCATTAAGATGGACAGTGAGGACCATATCATAAGGGCCGTCCAAAGAGTGGATTATTCCAGAAGAATCGAGATGGGAAATTCAAATAACTTATATGCTTGGAAGCTTTCACGCATAATCAAACATTGCTTTTATTTCAAATGAAAAAAGTGGGACAAAATGACAAGGGGAAATACAAGATAGCTAGCATATATAAGTAGGTATATTAAATTGTTTCTGCTGTTCTCAATTTTAATTCTACTGTAGGGAAATGAACAATAAATTGGTATTTCTCTTTTTTGCTCATGAACAACAACCTATGACCACAGTTAAATTTGAATATATCATTATAACACAGTGAAAAACTTATTGCAGCTTTTTGGATACCTTGAGTGTGGTATGATGTTCCAATAAAAAATATGAATATGAAGCTTCAAACATAGTTTTACTATAGTTTATGATTACCTTGCATGCAATATGACAGTTACAACAAAAGAAGTGAACATGAATTTACCACACATAGCTTTCAGTTGCCTTGAACGTAAAATCACGTTACAACAAAAAAACAAATTGTGATATATTACGAGTTACAACACAAAAACTGAATACGCGTTACAAGTTACGACACAATTTTGTGCTAGTGTTTAGAACTTTAAGTGGTTCATGGCTTAATGCACCACTTCCATCAAATTGAAGGCATGAAAAGAATATGATTATATGTCAAGTGTTTGAAAAAATGTGTAAATGGCAGACATGCGAGTGTGTAAAATGTTATAATAAGTTTGGATTGTAACAATTAGTAACAGGGAAAGCATTTCAGAAAATGTCTAAATGAGATTGGAATATAAACATAAGACGCAAAAAATTCTAGAAAATATCTAAACGAGATTGAAATATAAACATGAGAAGAAGCGAAGTAGTCGATAAAATGTCTAACCAGATGGAAAGACAAACATGAGAAGCCTGCCAAGTATTTGTCAAAACATCTACACGAGATCACAACAATAAAATTAGAAGTGCGCTGAGTGTTTCATGAAGTTTATGAATGAGGTCGGGTTAAAACAGGGAAAGCGCACAAAGTGTTGACAAATCTCCCTGGAGATTTGAATATAACACGAGAAACCTGAAAAGAGTTTGACAAAATAACTGAAAGAGATTGGTACAACATAAAAACAAAAGATAAATGCAAAGCATTCAACAAAATGTCTCAATGAAATTTTATGCGAGAAACGTGCAAACTGAACGACAAAATGTGCCGATGAAATTGTGTCTTAACAAAGAAGAAAACAACTTCGCCTTCTAAACGTTCCTTTTCGAACCCCAACCCATAACCATGATAAAAAACTGGTTTCCACGAAACATCACACCGAATCTCATCCACCAAACATCTCAATGAGCAACGTACGGTAAACCAAAAGTCTATATTAGAAACATGCAGATTATTTGACAAAATGTCTGAATGCAAAACGAATATATCCCAATAATAAAAATTACACCCATCATGCAAGCAGCCTGCACCATCTAAGCTTTTACCCATTTCAACTCTTAAAACCAATGCCAATGAAAATAATTAAGAACAATAAACAAACATTCTACTAAACATCATCCCAATCCCATGTCAATATAAACCCAAATTCGCCCCAAAAAAACCGAAAAATCAAAGAATTCCAACTTACACGTTCGAGAAGGTCTTCAGGGGACACAGGAATGATTTCCGGCTCAGGCCTGGCCTCTCTCTTGGTCCTCAAGCTGGCGGCCTTAATTACAGGCCTTCCCTGGAGCCTTTTGCTCTCTAATTTTCTCTGCTCAAAGACCCCAACCTTAATATCCAGTGATCTAGATGAACCCAACTGTTCCTTCACTGTATTCCTGTGATTTCCACCAAAAGCCTGTGTGCCGGACCATAACACAGATCGACTGATGGCTGCCTGCGCCATATTTTTCTTTTGGGTTCTCACAGCTAACCAAAAGTACCGTGTATGGATGGATCAGTGCATTTGCACTTTGATAAACTGATTTGAATTATTAACACACGGCTCTGAGCTTCAATGGCGATATGTTCCACGTGAGAGCGGACTCCCCAAAGATTTTCGAGTCTTACATAAGGAATAAAACAATTTATTACCATTATTATTAACCATATATAAGACAAGTTGGAAGATGCTCACAAAGCTATGAATTCAAAGCATTGAACCCTCCAAGCAAATAATTATTTTATTTTATTTTTATATTTGTTGGGGAACCAGTCATACTTTCCAACCATAAAAGGGTAGATATGAATGTAGGTTTATGTTGAAATCTAGTGGCAATTCGGTTGAGTGTTGGTTTACATTAATACAAGGTGAAGTTGGTTGAATTTAGACTCTTTAATTTGGTTCAATATAATTTATTGATTTAGATTTTTATATTTAAAGGTCTAATTTATTTTAAAATTTGATTGTTAGTTTAAAAAATTAAGTATGTTGTATCTTTGAGGTGTAGACTGATTTGTTGAGTCGTTGAAAGACACAAACAACTAACGCAGGTTTAAGTCTCATTTCGATTGAAAGAGTCGTCCTATCCAACCACGTTCAGGTGGGGTATGTGGGTTCAGCGCACGACCCAGAGGATTTAGTCTCCCCTCGCAAGAGACACGGAGACACCTCTAAGATGTCAAAAAATAATAATAATAATAATAATAATAATAATAATAATAATAATAATAATAATAATAAGTATGTTGTATATTGTTTTTAAGATCAAATTATTTCATTCTTCCATAGCTACAAAAAGTTTTGGTACCTCTTTCTTGAGTTGTTGGTCTTGAATGAGGATAACCAACTTGTGAAGGTATTAAAGAGATGTCCAAATTGTGTTGGCATTAAATATATATTGTAACATCAAGATTAGATATTGGTATGAATAGATTGATGTTGTATAAATGTTATAATGGTCACATGTGAAGAGGTGGTATTAATGTATGTTTGTTGGCATTCACGTGTAGCTTTGAATGCATTTCATAATCATATATCTTTATCATATTTAACATCTAGGACGAATTTTCCTTTTGAAAATGTAAGTTACAATATTAATTGTGTGTGCAACCTACAAATTAAGGATAATTATATTAATATAAAACTACTCATATATAGATTGCATGTAACATGGGGTAACACTCATCTAGTAGACAACAATAATGTTGGGCAACCAAAGTACAAACAAGCAAATTTGTTTCAAAGTAATAAAACTAATAGGACGAAGTGCATACAACATCTATGGAAATATCCCTACATGTATTTTAAGAAATTTTTCATCTTTTAAAGTTTCTCTATGATATGTTTGACAGAAGTCCTAAAAAAAAGAGATACTTTACACTAGGAAGACTTAAACTTATAAGTTAGGGTGTTTTAAGTATCTTTGGCAAAAAAAACCTCCCTCTAGGAAAATTTTCTTAACATATGGTATATTCCTTCAATCTCATCATGCCTTCTACTATTGAAGATATTGTCTATTCTTTTTTCACAAATTTACAACCTAAAATATCAAAATTCTTGGCTATTAGAAAAATCGTTCTTATATTTGACTCTAATGCACAAATTAATTATATGCAATATACAAGATCTAGCTTGTACTTGGATCCATGGATAATTTAGGAAATAATTTTATAGGGTATTACTTTACACTAGACTTCATTAGATAGAGCAATATCTCCTCGTGATGAACACTTAGTTAGCTAGGGAAATTCTCATGAGTTGGTCATCCTCAATGGTAGGTAATGTTTTAGTGGCCCTACATGATTTCCTTTTGCTAGAAGATATTATCTTGTTGTTTATGTCCTCATTGACAAGACTATTACTAGAGATATGTGGTCTTCAATTACCCTCCACACATATACCTCTAACTAGTCATGTCTTCATTTCCTTTCAAATTTTGTGCAGTTTCGCCTCATTAATCCCTATCATATTTGACCTTTTTGATCCATCATCATCCACTTTGAACATCATCTCAATGAATAATGTGCATGCCTCCACAAAATATAACTTCTCCTAGTTTATGATGCACGTGATTCAACCAAGCACTATCTTCACTTCACCCAAACTATTTGTTCATCTAGACTATGCATCTTCCCCCATTCCACCCTCATATCCCTCCTAGAAATGACCATTCTCCTTGTAATGCATGGTATGATGTCAAAAGTGTGTATGTTTGTATAGCTAATCAAATATATTATAATGAATAGAGTATACAAATCAAGGTAAATGCAAAAACAATATAGGATCTTCCATAGGAGGAAAAAGAGGACATGTCTCTTAAACAAATGTAAAACTAAACTCAAACAACTATTTCACATCCCAAGCTCTTATGGAGAGTATTACTCCTTAAAACAATTATATGTCCAACATTTGACCTCTCTACTTTTTTTATTATACCTCCATCTCATATAATGTCCCAAACCAAACAATCATTGGAGTTAACCCAAAAAAAATTACCATGATTCATTTTTTTATTATATAGAATCTTTTGTGCTTTTCTTAAACTCTAATCCAATAAAGGCCACTATGTTGAGAACCTGAATTATGAATTCTTTAAACACAATCTATAATTCCTAATTGTTTGTTTTGAACTATTTAATTATATGATAATTTTTTAGCTTTCCACCTTCTTAAACCTTTGATATCACTCATCGTATCCACAATTTATAGACTAAACTAACCCAAGTAACCATTACACTATTATCATTAGCCATAACTTAACTAAGATCTTTCTGAAGAATTTAGAAATCCAAAGTGTACAAAGTTGAGTCCACTTAGAGTGGAAGTTTCGGACTTAGCCAAAAACACGAAAATGTGTCGAACAAAACAAGATCTCGTTATGCTTCAAGGTCCCAAGCCAAAATTTGAAACGGGATCTTGTTTCTTTTTAAATTTTATATATACATAGAAAATGACTTAAATATACATGAAATATAACATTTAAGTTATAATTTTTCATACTTTAAGTTATATTTCATGTATATATTAACAAGATGTTTGAGAGTGGTTTTAGATCTCTACTAGTTATAATACAAATTCTAGATTTTAGAAGATCTTATAAATTTAATTTCAATAATCAGCAGGCTCATATCAATATTTTGTTGTTTTTTTATGTTGCTCTCTTTATCTTCCTTGAGCTCTAGACCCATCTCTCTCCACATCACTCTTCCTCTATCTCCTCTCTACCTCTATATCTCACTCTCTACTCTCTCTCCCAAAATCTAGACCTATCTCTCTGTCTTTCTCTCACATCCTTAACTCTCTACTCTCTATCTCCTCTCTCTCTACACACCTCCCCTCACTCCTTACCTACCTCTATTTCTCTACATATACCTCTCCATCCCTCTCTACATATCTTTCTCACCCTCCCTACCAACTTATCTTTCTCTACATGCATCTCTCTTCCACCCGAGATCTCTCTTTCTCTCCATCTCTACCTCTCCACCTCTCCCTCCTTCCCTCTCTACTTTTATCTCCCCTCTCACTCTCTACCTATCTATATCACTATAGACTCTCCAAAAATCTAGACCTATCTCTCTACCACTCTCTCACGTCCTTAAGTCTCTATTCTCTATCTCCTCTCTGTCTACATGCCTCCCCTCACTCCCTACCTACCTATATTTCTCTACATATACCTCTCTATCTCTCTCTACATACCTTATCTTTCTCTACATACATTTTTATTTCACTCTCTCTTTCTCCCTCTCACACACACTCTCTCTCACCACCCCTCCTTCTTTCCCTCTCTACTTTTATCTCCCCTCTATCCCCTCTCTACCTCTCTATCACTCTCACCTAGAAAGAGGGGCCCCTATACCATGAATCACATCTTTAACTTGATAGTTATCAATAAGGATACTATTTAGAAAATATAAATATATGATATTGTTGTTTTATGGATTTTTGCAAGGTATTTGATATAGTCCCATGATAATTTTCTATGGATAGGCTTAAGGTATTGGACTTCCACCTTTGGAGGTTTCATTAGTGATGAAACTTATGAGCATATTGTTGGTAAGGCATGAAAATAAATATTCATGAAATAAAGGATGTTTAGAATTTCATACGTGTTAAACAAGGATAACGACTCTCTCCAATACCCAACCTAAACTAGGGGAAATTATATCAAAGACACTAGTCGATACATATAATAATTTACCCTTTAGAGTATCTCTTGTTATTCTCCTATTTGTACATGGCATTATCTTGCGTAGTGTAGTAAATTATATCCCTTTACAATTTCACACTCTATCTGGGCCCTTATTTTAGTGTGCTCTCTCCTAGATCATTTCAAGCCTATTTGGGCCTCATCCTACTCTACAATTTAATTGTTTAACCTGTAACTTAATTGTCATCATGTACAAATTTTGAGACCAAGTCTTGTGTTCTAGATCTAGACACTCTGCCACCCATTTTGTTAGTCCATTTTTTAGTGGACTTGGGTGTCGTAGTCCCTCTAAAAGGGACCCAAATTCAAATGTGTGTGATTGTCAATTGTTAGCCTACATCCAAAAAATAACTTTTGAATCCCATACAAAGAAATCTTGTATTATTCATAAAGGGATAGAGAGAGGATTTTATGAGTTTCCAAGTATGATCAAGCATGCATTATAGATATGACTGTGCAACATATTGAGCAGCAACCTACATTCAAGTATGATCTCATGTTGATAATATTTTGTTATTATTTTATTGCATTAACACTTGAAGGACTTGTCACAAAAGAGCATTGTTGTTGGAGTAATTAGGCATTATCTAATTAGGTCCTTTAATACTTTATTTACTTAAGCCAAACTCAGGTGCTTTTTATCTTTTATTATATTAGAATAATAATAGATTAAGTTCACTTTGCTGAACTAATATTTAGTTCTCTATACTTTTTTTCGTTTTTTCTAATTTTAGATTAGGTTTCTCTTGATTTGTATAAAGCAAGTCATTGATTCCTTGTAATCTATCCAATTCATTTACAAATTAATCTACATATTTCTCTCTCAAGGTTGCATAGCATTAATCATGGCTTCTTCTCTTCAAATGTGATAGGTTTTTTACTTGTAGGTGATTCATGGGCTTGTTGGATTGAACAAATAACTCCAACATGGCATTAGAACTCCGAATCTACTAAGTTCCTATCCATTTCTTAAGAGATCCAGCCTTAAGGAGAAAATTTGCCTAATCTTGGAGAAAAAATTGGGTTCTCTTCACACCCACAAAAAACCATATGGGATGCTCTTAGTTTGCCATGATTCATCATATTTTCAAAGAAAAATTTTTAAAAACTTAAAATAGCACCAAAAAAGAAAAAAAATCAAGATTCAACCTTAATTTTTTATGAGAAATTTGTTTAGAAATAAGGTTTATGGGTTGGGTTCTTCACCTCAAAAAAACTATTTAGGTATCTATCGGATTTTGTAGAAAGTGGGCAGATTTTGTAGAAATCAAATCTCCAAGTGGGATATTGTTTGGTGTGCAGCCTACTCAATCTCCATGTGGGATATTGTGGGGAGATCGTTGGTATTTGGTGATTGATCATGTTGTTGAACTTAAATTTTGGTGACTTTGTCAACCACATTTCCCCCCAAAATCAATCATAGGGGAGTGGAGGGGGGTCTTAGGGGCAATGCTCCTGAAACAAAAAAAATCCCATTATTTAATAAAGGAGTCAATCATTATTTTGGTATGTAAACCGCCAAAAAGGATCAATAAATAAGTGGTTGTGGGATGTGAAAAATTGTCAGATTGTAATTTATCTTCATTAGATATTCGAAAGAAAGTGGACGATTGTTCTATGTGGTTGTAGCTCACATTGAGTGAACCATGCTAAATATGTGTTATTGTGAATTGTTATTTTACCTCTTTTTGTTTTATATTATAATTAATATTTTTATTGCTCTAGTCTGCCTAAACCTTGACAATTGGGCATATGTGTTGTTGCTCAGCATCATTTTAGTTTGTATGGTGGATCCATACAAAGGATTCCAATTTAGGTGCATCATTATCCATAGTAGTAGAGACTACACCTTCAAAAAGAAAAGCATCATAATTATTAGAATCCTCATCAAGCCCTTGGATAATATTTGGATAGTATACCTCACTTTCACAATGTTGATATTGTAGACAACTAAAACTTGCACATCTAATTAAATGAATTATATTTGTTTAATTATTTCTTATTCACCTATTAGTTAAACTAAGGTTTAAATTAATATCCCCTTTTTTTCTATCTAGCCATTAATTAAATACAACATTTGATTAAATCCCCTTTCTTCCATTAATTGAATAAATGCTATTTATTTAATTAAATTCTCTTTCCATATTTTAATTGAGTTCGCATTTAATTAAAATTCTTTCTTGCATATTTGATTTATTTATAAATACCCCCACTTGTATTTTACAAATACAAGTTACAATCATTTTGGTTGAAATAAATCTTTTTATTTTAATTAAAATTCTCCTTTTCTCCCACTTGCATCCTAAGCATTCTTCTAAGAACCCCTCTAATCCCACTTAACTGGCTTAATCCCTCTATCATGTCACATCCCTAAATTTGGGGAAGTCACTTCTCCAAATTTGGAAGACTATCTTCTAAATGCATTAAAGACTTTATCTCTTCAACAAGTTAATTTGTTGAGTTCTCCCAAATTTGTAAGGCTCTTACTCATTAGCCTCTAAAGTCTTCTAAACCATTAAAGGCTATTACAAAGCCCTGAAGGTTTCTCCCTTCACACAAGCTAAACCTCCAAAGTCTTCAAAGAGCCTTTAAGGCTCTTACAAGACATCATCCTTTCAACACATCAACCTTAATGGCTTGTCCCCTTTGCACAAATTTGATTTTGCATAAAAATTAAACCAATGGATAATAGCCTTCCTCATTGGATATTAGCTTTATCCAGTGAATCATCCTCTTGAGGTTAACCTTCAAATCTTGTTAAGCATCTAATGCTTACTTAGACTCCTCTCAACCCTTCTCATGGTGACACTTGTCAACATGAGATTGGATTGAAAACCATACATGGATTGATAAGTTTCAATCATACCCCTTGTTAAGACGATTCAATCTTGGCCATCCATTTGACCAATTCCTCTATAAATAGAGCCCATTTCTTTAATCCAAGGATCCCATCTTAGTTATTTTGCATCTAAGTTATAGTTGATTTTCTTTGTGCAAGATCATCAAGGAGTTCATTTTGCCATCTCTTAAGCATTTAGATCATTTTAGTTGCATTATAGCTTAGTTTTTACCATGCTTAAAGTATCATGCTAGTTTCAATTTCATGCTAAGTTTCATATCATCTTTTTCATTCTCATACTAGCTTAATCTCACACTAAGTCTCTCATTTTGGTAATATATCTAGTTTTGCATATCATTAAAATTTTACTAAGATCTTAGTTGCATCCATTTAGATCTTAGATCATATAATATCTCTTGTTCTTTGAGTAGGCATCCCAAGATCAAGTGCTCTTCCAAGCTGAGAGCCACCTTGAATCTTAAGGATCCTTGGAGATAGAGGACAATGAGATGATTTTGAGAGTTTTTTATTAACTAACTTGTTTTGTTGATTTTAATCTCTAATTCAATGTCCCATTGGTGTGTTTGTGTTGTTTGTGTCTCTTTTGCAGGTACCACAATCTGAGCATACATTTTCGGTGCCCACCATGGGGTTCGACCCACATTTTTTTAACATTTTTTTGCAGGTTCATGCTCAGAATTCTGAAAACATGCATTAGCGCATATACCACTACTTTTAGCGCATATACCACCTATTTTAGCACATATACCACCTATTTTAGCACATATAACTTATGTTTTAGCGCATATATCACTTGTTCTGGTGCATTTAACAATTGTTTTGGCGCATATAAATAATTTTGTGGCGCATTTGAATTATCTTTTAGCACATATGACTCATTCTCTAGCACATTTGTAGTCTTTTTTAGCGCATTTTCTTTTTGTCTTAGCGCATATAAGGCAGAGACTGAGTTTTGTAACAGGGTCCCAAAATTTTAGGCTTTTCTAGCCCACCTTGGATTGTGATTTTACTAATTGGGTTTTTGTAGGTTTCTAACAGTGGTTTGCAGGTTCTAGAGGAGTAGTTTTTCTTCTTACTTGCTTTTTTGAAGTTGGTTTAAAAAGAACTCACTTCTTTTGTTTGGCAAATTAAAAAGAACCTCATACTTCCCTTGGTGCTTAAAAAGAATTTCATTGTATTTTGGTGCTTAAAAAGAATCACTTTCTTTTCTTGCAAAGGGTTAAAAGGAACTACAAATTCAAACTTTCCTTTTTGAAAGTTAGGATCATTGTCATTTGGTCTTAAAAAGAACAAAACAAACTTTCTTCTCTTTCAAGGTAAAAAGAACAATCAACCATATTTTTGCAAGTAAAAAGAACAAGCCACTTTCAATTTTGCAAAGCGATTTATTTTGTTGACCATGATTTCATTACAAGTTCAAACAAATTACTTTGTGGATAAAAAGAACATCATGCTTGTTGGAGCAACATCTCCAAATAGGACTTAGAAAATCATTGCTATAAAGAGCTAAAAAGAAACATTGTTTGCTTTGTCTTAAGTGATAGGTATATGCTCTCCCCTTAATTGGGTGATCAAAAAGCCAGACTCGTTTTTTTCGAATCTTTCTTTCAATTTCATGCAATAAATCCTTTAGAAGGCCTACCCTCCTGAGTTTCCCTTAGGGCTACTTTAAGGCCGGTGAGAGGGGAATGACCTAAGTGGGGAATGGCTTTATCGCCAAGTTTGCCAACCCACTATAATCAAATGTGGAGGCTGATGAAAATCCCCTCCAACGGTTTTGCTCAACGATTAGCCTTCCCCAAATATCCTTGAGATATGTAAAATGCTTTGTTCTAAAGGTTGGGAAGCCTCTCGAGGGAGTTTATCACTAAAGACCAAACGAAAGCCTGATTATGAACTTTAGAACTAGAAACTTCATCGAGTCAATATCCAAACATTAATAATATCGTAGTGCAAGGGTGGGGAAGAATTCACCCCCAAGACACTCACCATATATCTCCCAGGATAACGATTCAATTAAGGATCAATCCTCTTTGAGTTAATTTCTGGACAAAGGCAAAAAAAAATGGATGCCCTCTAGGGGGTGACACGGTTGTTTGAGCTGAAGGAGTATCCAGATGTGGGATATGGTATTATTGGTGACCCTTGATTAAAGAGTCTACTTGGTGTGTTGTTCTTGTATCCAACCAGTAAAAACAAAGGGGATTTGAACACATCCTCAAAATAACATACACTTTGTGTTAGATTAAAGACCTAAACTACTATTGCTTTCATGTGTGTGTTGTGTTCTTGTCAAATTACATCTTGCAAACATATCAACAAAGTCAAAGAATCATTTTACAAATTGAAGAAAGCAATTTTCTTCCAACAAAATCAAAGGAATATCAACTATTGATCCAAGTTGCACATTTCAACCAAAATTAACACAGATACTTAGTCTAAGTATCCAAGTTAGTCAAATCAATCAAGTTTCCAAAATTGAGGAACTTCATCATATCATTTGGCACACTTAGTCACAAAAATAGGGGGCATATCAAACCCTCTATTCATCTTAGCGAGCTTGAGTATCCAAACAAAGTATTTGTTATCGAATCAACCTATCAACAAGCATAAACTTTGATCACTCGTATGACCACTCCTCGACACTTAAAGAGGAAGAATCTTCATCAGAAAACTGATTTGAACAGAAATCAACCTACCCAAGAGAGAATCTTAAAGAGAATGAATTTTCTCTACATAAGTCTTGAACTCTTCCTAAAACATTGCACTTTCTTACACTGCTTTCATATCTATCTATGCGGTAAAGGAACCGAGTTTGATGAGGAAACTTTACAAGCACGTGCCTTTGAACAAAAGTCGACATTCTCTCAACGCCTCGCCAAAGGAGAAAAGATCAACATAGCTTATCTACCCAAGGATCCAATCACTTATTGAATTGATCCCATAAAAATAATGAGTGCGAAGAAGAGCTTGAATCAAGCATGGGACATAGAGAAGTTAACACTTGGAAAAAGTATTTAAATATGGATGAGGAAGATATACTAGGCAATGTTATCGAGGAGGCACAACAAGACCCAGTTCTACACAAACTCCTAGATAAACTCATCGAAACAGACAAACAAAAATACTTCCTCCTACTATTTAGCAAAGGTATCAAGATCCCTAAGGATTTTGACACAGATCAACCAAAACAAACTGAGAACGTAAAAAGGACAAAATCAAGAACATATACCTACAACACTTATCATAAAAATACACACAATGAAGATGACACTAATGATCAAGATAACACCAACAATTGGGATACCAACAATGGAAACAATCATCTTACTACACTTAAGCAACAACTACAAACACTTCAACAACAAATGCAAGACATGCAACAAGGAGCCACAACGCGCTATTCCTTAAAGGATATTTGTCCTTATCCCTTTGATCAAAGTTTAAACATGGTACCATTCCCACCAAACTTTGAAATACCAAAGTATGACAAATACAATGGTAAAAGTGATCCCCACGATCATATAAGGGAATTTTGCACAATGAACTTGGAGTTTGCCCATAATAACACTTATTTGATGAGGTTATTTCCAAGAAGTCTAGGAGGACAAATGATGGAATGGCTTTCAAAACTCACACCTCCCCTTAGATCATTGAAAGAGTTGGTGAAAAAGTTTTTTTCACGATATTCTTATAAAATTCAATATGAGGTCACCATGCTTGACCTTTGCAACACAAAACAAAAGAACAATGAACCATTCATGATGTTCTTACAAAGATGGAGACGATTAATCTCTAGATATCCTCGAACTATGCCTGAAAAGGAGAAAATGGGAATCTTTATAGACAATCTAAATGATGAGATGAGTTATCAACTTAAACTACAATGTCTACCTAGTTTTCAAAAGTTGATCGACAATGGCATCCATATAGAAGAGACCCTAATCAAAAAGGGAACTTTGAAATTTTCTAAGGAGCTAGTTCATCAAACAACAACTATAACAACAACTACTACAACAACAACTCAGACAAATCCAAATTTTGGACAAGGAACAAGAATGTCGTCATTGATGGTGTAGTGGACGCTAACCATGTTAAATCAAAACAACCAATGCTTAACTTATCAGGTACTAATCCAACAAACAACTATCAAGGAACCACCCATCAAGGAAACAACAATCAAGGAACCAATAATCAAGGAAACAAATATCAAGGGAACACCAATCAAGGGAACAATAGTAACACAAAACCCGCTCTATATCAAAGGAAGTTCACCCCTTTGGGACAATCTCTTGAATCAACCTTTCAAGAGTTATTGGCAAACAAACTCGTTATTTTTCCAAACACAAGGGATTTCGAACTAAAAGTCAAACCTTCATGGTGGAATGACGTGCACTACTACGAGTATCATAGAATCAAGGGGAATCGCACAAATGATTCCCTAAGGATGAAAAACTTGGTCCAAGATTTGTTAGACAAGGGTGACATAATGGTAGACACCCATAAAACCAACAATGATCATGAAGCATTCAAAAATCCCCTCCCAAATTATGACAAGGGAGGAGAGTCAAACAACAAGGGGGGGGGGGGTGCATAAACCATCTTTATGAAAATACCATCAATCACATCTCAGTATGTGATAATCAAGTGAATGCCATCACAATCAAGGATAAACAAGAACATGTCTAGGTAAATGTGGCTACAAGAGCCCAATCCAAATATATATTGAAAGGGGGCACTTCCAAAATAGTAACACCTCCTAGAAATAACTACAGTTTGATAGATCAATTGCAGAAAACACTAGCATAAATATCGATACTAGAGCTGCCCAAAATTTCACCAGTACACAAGGATATCTTAGAAAGAGCTCTTGTTGACACTACGGTTCCAAACGACCTAGACATTAATAGATTCCAAGCCATGGTGGGACATTTGAACGCACCTCATAACCTATCATTCTTAGAACATGATGACGTCTCTTTGAATCATTCACATGATAACCCGCTCCATATTGAAGTTTTGGTCCATAAACATCGGATAAAACATGTGCTAATAGATGGAGGAGCTAGTGTAAATATATGTACTCTAAAACTTATCTGTGCATTGGAATTCTCGGAATAAGCTATTGATCCTAAAAATAAGATAACCATAAAATCATATGATGATGAAGAAAGAGAAACATAAGGCTTGGTGGTGTTGCCCATTCAAGTGGGACCAATTCAAAAGGATACCATTAGTCAAGTCTTGGATATAGACTTATCTTATTACATACTCTTGGGTTGTCCTTGGATTCATGAGATGCAGGAAGTGCCATCAACATATCACCAATGTCTCAAGTTTCCATACAATGGGCAAGAAATTTCAGTATTAGCAGACACAAATCTTTTTCAGTATTGCAACAATCTAAAAGTAGCTTGAAGAATGTCTTAGTACCACATAACAAGGAAGCTCTTGCTTCCACATCACCAAGCAATATGGATCAACTCAAGTCTTTATCCATAGATGCTGGAAAGAGGATACAACTAAAAGACAAAGGTATGGGGGAATACTCTTTCGAATCCCTATGTCTATCACAATTAACCATATCACCAAGGTCTCATGGACAACCATCAACATCAAAGCAAAAATCTTCACAACCCATCAAAATGTTTGATGGTGCATCCATCCAAGCAGGCACACTAGCAAATGAAACAAAAGACAAGGATGTCCTTAATTGGTTATACAAAGATGAAGAAGAAACCAGAGCAACAACCATTGATATCACAATCCCCACAGAACAATATGGCAACGGATTCAGAATCATGCAATGAATGGGATACAAAGGAAAAGGTCATATTGGCAAGTGACAAGAAGGTATCACATAACTGATTCAACCTCATTCACAAATGCTAAGGACAAATCAGGCCTAGGCTATGGACTACACAATCAACCACGGGATCAACAACAACATCATCAACCAAACAAAAAATCAGTGCGGCAACAACAATCATCACAAGAATTGAAGCAACAACAAATAGCAGAATTAGTCCATAAATAACATGAAGAATAATATGAACACCAACAAGAGGAGCTTGCTCTCAAAAGAGAGGAAGCCACTTAGAATTTATATGAACAGATGCGCAAGCTATAGGCTAGTTTTGAGACCAACTCACATGAGTGGGAATGGGATTCCTCCAATGAAATATCTTGTGATGAAAAAGAGATCCTTATCATCCAAATATATACGTCAATACCCTATGAGGGACAAGGTTCAAGAGCTAGACCATTTGAATTTGGATCACAACATATCAATGACTCTAGTGAGGACGTTCAGGTTCAAAGCGAAATAGATTCTGAAGAGGGTACCATCATAGACCTTGACTTCATTACTGCCAACTTTGACAATGTATCCATCATGACCCTCACTGCTATAGACCTTAACCCGCCAGACGATCCCTTACCATTGACATATCCCGAACTCATTGATTGGGAACAAACAAAGCTACTCAATATCCCTAGCTTTCAAGATGATGAAGCCATTGCTCATTACATTTGTTCAATAAACTCGTAAACATGTTCTGCCAGTGAATCTCATAACGAAGTTCTCAATCAGGAGAGTTCCAAGTCTCTTAGTCGCAAAATGAATAAAATAAAAAATTGATCTAATAATGAAAACCATCTAATGGAAGTATTAGATCATTAAAAAAGTAAAAACAAAGGACGTATCCAATGGTGAAAACCTCATTGAGGCACCAAAGGATGAGAGACTTGACACTCTTCTTGAACATTATCAAGAGAGATCACCAATTTTTATTGAACCGACTCAATCAATCAACATCGACACTAAAGCAGCAACAAAAACCATACACCTGATCGAGTCATTAACAAAACAAGAACAACTCGACTTCACCATTTTCTTCAAAGAAAAGAAAATCAATTTTGCTTGGTCCTATGCAGATATGCCAGGGGTAGATCTAGATTTGATCATGCACCACTTATCTATAGCTCCAAGAGCTAAGCCAGTCAAACAAAAACTGAGGAAAATGAACCCGCATGTCGCAATATTGGTTAAAGCAGAACTGAAGAAGTTACTTGATGTAGGATTCATCCAACCCATAGATTATGTAGAATGGATCTCTAAAATTGTACCTGTATCCAAACCAAATAAAAGCATCAGAATTTGTATATATTTCAAAGACCTCAACAAGGCTTGTTCGAAAGATGACTTTCTTTTACCCAGCATCGACACAATTGTAGATCTAACAGCAGGACATGTTATGTTATCACTTATGGATGGTTTCTCAAGCTATAATCAAATCAAAATAGCACCAAAAGACCAAGATAAAACAACATTTACATGTCCATGGGGTACTTACTACTGGAATGTTATGCCTTTTGGCTTAAAGAATGTAAGAGTGACTTATCAACGAGCAATGACCATAATATTTCATGACATGATGCACACTTTCATGGAATACTATGTAGCTAACCTATTGGCCAAATAATTTACAAGAGAAGGACATCTACAAATTTTAGACAAAATATTTCAGAGGTTAGAACAATTCAATGTACGACTGAACCCTAAAAAGTGTGTCTTCGGCATAACATTTGGAAAACTCTTGGGATACATAGTCTCAAAGAAGGGAATCGAGGTGGACCCCGCAAAGGTAAAAGAAATCATGGAGATGTCACCTCCTAAAAATATCAGTCAGTTAAGATCTCTACAGGGACGGCTACAATCCATAACAAGATTCATTGCTCGACCAGCTGACAAGTGTCTCCCTTTCACTCATCTACTCCACAAGAATGTCCCTTTTAGATGGGAAGATCAATTTGTAAAATCATTCCACCAACTCAACAAGTATCTGATGAATACACCTATCTTGCTACCACCAATAGCTGGCAAACCTCTCATTCTTTACATATTAGATATAGAAGTATCACTAGGAGTAGTATTAGCACAAGAGGATTCAACGGGCAAGGAAAGAGCAATATACTACATCAATGGGACATTGAATGGATACGAGCTCAACTACACATTCATTGAAAAAGGCTTGTTTAGCTATAGTGTTTGCTTCTCAAAAGTTTCAACACTATATGCTAGCTCACACAATCAAGTTGGTGACAAAGATTGACCCATTAAAATATCTACTCAACAAAGTTGCTCTCATAGGAAGGCTAGCTAAATGGGTAATGATTCTGAGTGAGTTTGACATCTAGTACACAGACAGAAAGGCTATCAAAGGTCAAGCTATCGCAAATCAGCTAGCAGAAGCATCAATACAAGGCAACCATCCAATCCATGTTGAATCTCCAGACACATATTCTCATAGTATCGACAAAACCATGGGTCTTATACTTTGACAATTCATACACATAGCATGGATCAGATGTCGATGTCCTATTCATCACTCAAGAAGGACACACTAATCCTAAATCTTACAAATTGATGTTTCCTTGCACCAATAACATAGCTGAGTACGAAGCTCTAGTAATAGGCATCAAAATGATCATAGAGTGGAAGATCATAGAGTTGAAAGTCTTTGGAGACTCTCAATTAGTCATTAATCAAGTTAACAATGACTATCAAACAAAGGACGACAAGCTAATGCCCTACAAGCGCATGGTGGATGATTTCAAAAAGTACTTTGTGGACATCAAATTTGAGTAGATTCTAAGGTTGGAAAATAAAGTTGTAGACGCCATGGCAATCATTGCCTCACTCTTGCAAATACCAGACCAACAAAATCGTTATGAGTTCCTAGTGGAACAATTGTTTTCCCCTGCCTACGATAATTCTGAATGCCATGTCATATGCCACTTAGTCGGTTCCAACTCACCCCTCTACAGAAAGATCTACACCTACCTAAAAGACAATATCCTTCCACTAGATCTATCCCGAAACCAAAAACACAACTTCATTGTCAGGCAACCCGTTACACCCTAACCGCTGACACACTTTACCGTCGAGGTCTTGATGGTACTCTTCTTCGGTGTCTGGATCATAACGAATTTGAAACTGCCTTTCAAAAACTTCACGAAGGTATTTGTGGCACACATTCAAGTGGTCCTACTCTCACCAAGAAACTTCTAAGGATGGGATATTATTGGCTAACCATGGAAAAAGAATCATTACCAGTTTGCCAAAAAATGTCCAAAATATCAAATTCATGGCAATCTTATACATGCACTAGCACAAGAGTTGCAACCATTCACTACATCATGGCCATTATGTCAATGGGGACTTGACCTAGTGGGAAAGATTCATCCTTCCTCATCAAACGGACATAAGTTTATCATCACGACCACTAAGTATTTTACAAAGTGGATAGGGGTCGTCTCATTAACTAATGTTACCGGCAAGCAAATATCCTCTTTTATCCTAAATTATCTTATTTGTCGGTATGGAATTCCTAGTTCCATTATCATGGATAATGGAAGACCATTCAAGAATCAAGATGTGAAAGAACTATGTGAACGATTCCATATCCAACATCATTTTTCCACACCATACTATCCACAATGGAATGGCTAAGCAGAGGCCTCAAACAAAACCAACATGAAAATCCTCAAGAAAATAGTGAACGAGGTTGGTCATGATTAGCATATCCAACTCAACCCAGTATTATGGGCCTACAGAACTAGCATCCGCACACCTGCAAGAGCAACACCATACTCGCTTGTGTATGGATAAAATGCTATTCTACCTAATGAGGTTGAGATTCCATCACTCAGAGTATCATTGAAGGGACTCATTCTAGATGAGGAATATAGGGTAAACACACTACAAGAGTTAGAACTACTAGATGAGCACTGACAATGTGCCTTTGACCACCTCAAAGCATATCAGCAACACATGTGTCAAAGCTACAATCAAAAAGTAAATCCAACAACATTTCAAATCGATGATTTGGTACTAAAGAAAAATCCCTGAAATCAATGGGATCAGGAAAAGAAGGGCAAGTTTGAATCAAATTGGCTAGGTCCTTTTGTCATCATATCCACCTATGGATCAAGGGCATATTAGTTATCTACATCAGAAGGGAACTTGTTTGATGAACCTATCAACAACATTTACCTCAAAAATTTCTATACCTGATTTATCCAATGCACGGATAAGGGAAAATACAAAAAAATACAAAAATACAAAAAAAATCATAAAAAAAAAAAAAGTGCAATAAAAGCAAGTAGTGAAAACCTGGCAACAGGCATTATTTGTGATAGATCGACTCTTCCATCTATGGGTACATACATCATGTCTTTTGCATCCATCTGAG